>NW_008616972.1:0-11307 GCF_000691845.1 Merops nubicus | reverse complement strand
ATCACGTCTCCCTGCCTTCTTTAGCTACACGAATAGGTTTGTCAGCATTCTTTCCACAGGGAATGTCAGCTGTCAATGGTAAGAATCTCGAAAGGTTAGCATGCTGGAGCACCAAACAGTTCAATCTCACCTCTGAAATGTTATCAGAGATGCTGCAGGACCAAAACACTATAAGACACACTACTTTACAAAATGGAGCAGCTATAAATTTCTTACTATTGGCACATGGGCATGGTTGTCAAGAATTTGAGGGTATGTGTTGTTTCAACCTTTTCAATGTTTGACCACTCCGTTAGTATTCATAGACAATTGCAACAAATGCAGGAGAACAAGCATCACATCACCAAAAGCAGTGATGCATTGTCTGACTGGCTTGCTTCTTTAGGTATAAGTGGTTGGCTTCAGGCTTTTTTGCAACGATTGGTGACCATAGGATTAGTGCTTTTAGTTATAGTGATAGTTTTGCCTTGTGTAGTTAGTTGTATCCGCAGGAGCCTTGAGCGGTCCATGAACGTAGCCTGGCTTGCGCAAAAAGAAAAAGGGGGAATCGTAGAGAGAATTTTAACTGTGTCACAAGATGGCATCCTGGAAGCCCTTATGCGCAGCTCAGGCTATAAGGAAGATGATGAAATACCGGAGGTGAACTTTAAGGGCATTGAGCCCTTGCGGCTCTAGGCAGGAAGAATATGGGGGACAGATCGGCAGCGCCTGCGTAGATCAAAGCTTGGCCGGAACTTGCAAGTAGGAGACCACCCTGTCAGCGCCTCGGCGCATGGACAGAGACATTTAACCTATCGGGATACGGTGATAGAGGGTGGCTTTGCAGTATTAACCAATACGAAAGTATAAACTATGTGTGATCGGTCACCGAGTGTATAAATACAGCTGCCTGTGTAGATTAAAGCGGAACACTGACGAACCTTCTGTGAAGTGTGTCGTGATTCTGGGGCTCCTCGCGCAACAGAGCAGAGTAATTTATTCCTCTCAGTTCTACTGGTCCTATAATTTTTTCACTCATTGTATTACTATTACACTGTTTGTGATATTTCTTCTGTCCAAGATAAGTTTAAAAATTCACTATTGGAGCAATATCCTACTGAAGAGGTAGATCCTAAAATAATTTTCACAGCAGTGGGATCCTAGTTATTCTCTATGAATTATTCACTGTTAAAACAGCATGTGGTCAGATACTCTGTTTATTCTTTGGTCTCAGTCTTTCCAGCTATTATCATTAATCACTGTTTCTGCTTCTTGCGTAATATTCACTCCTTTCTTTATCACTTCTAAAGAGAACAAATAGTAAAATAGCTATGTAAAAAATCAGGCTTTAATTTTTTTTTTTTATTTACTTCTTACCTAGTTCATTTTCCCAGATTTTCTGTTTTCTCATGATGTAATTTTTCTTCTGAATATAAATAGGCAATCTTTTCTTGCTTCCTTTAGTTCCATTATCTGGCATACTATAATCCTTCTGTACTGCATGTATTATTTTATATGTATGCACACCTTGGCAGCTGCCTTATATCTGTTTCTCTCAATCTTCCTTCTATTCATTTATTGTTATTTATGAAGTCCAAGGTTTTTGCTAAAATTTCAGTGATGTGTTAGTTTTTTAAGAACTTTTTTTATGTCATGTTTTAGTGATGATGAAAAGTTTGATATTATCTTTGATTTTTCTAATCTTTTCAAGAGGCCTACTTGTCCAGTGCTTTGTTCATTTTACATAGGAAAGTTTAGTTTATATATCCTACTATAAGTAATATTCTCTATAACTATTCTTTTGTAGATTCAACTGTCACAAAATTGTTCTAAATATTTCATTGACTATTCTGACTAATAATTTTTTAATAAATCTCTCAAAAGACAGCCAGTGCCACACCTGCTCTATGCTCACTAAGGCCCAAACCTTTTCACTCTATCTCTGGCTGCAGAGATGCTCAAGACTGTCAAGAAAAATATGACAGAATCACGGAAAGATTGAAGTTGGAAGGGTCCATCCAACCTGGAGGCTGATGGTCTAGAGGGTCATCTGGTCCATCCAATATGCCCAAGCAGATCCACATAGAGGTGGCTATAGTGTTTTTTAATATCTCTGCAAATGGAGACTCCACAACTTTTCTGAGGTATCTGTGCCAGTGCTTGGTCACCCTCACAGTAAAAAAGTGTTTCCTGACAGTCAGGTGGAATCTATTGTATTTCAATTTGTGCCCGTTGCCTCTTGTCCTGTCACTAGGCATCACCAAAAAGAGCCTGACTCATTCTTCTTTGCACCTTCACTTCACCTATCTATATACATTGATAAGACCTCCCCTGAGGTTTCCCTTCACACTGAACAGTCCCAACTCTCTCAGCTTCTCCTTATATGTGAGGTGCTCCAGTCCCTTAATCACCCTAGCAGCCCTTTGCTAGAATCTCTCCAGGATGCCCATGTGCCTCTTGTACTGGAGAGCCCAGAACTGGGCACAGTCATGGTCTCACCAAAAGTTGAGTAGTTGGGCAGGATCACCTCCCTTGATCTGCTGCCAACACTGCTCCTAATGCAGCCCAGCATGTTAACGTCCTTCTTTGGCACAAGTGACATTGATGGCTTGTGTTCAACTTGGTGTCCACCAGGACCTTCAGGGCTTTTTCTACAAAGCTGCTTTCTAGCTGAGTGGCCCCTGGCATATATTGCTGCATATGGGTTTTCCTGCACAGTTGTAGGATTTTCTACTTCCTTTTGTTCCTGTCAGACCACTTCTCCAGCCTGTCTAGATTCCTCTGGATGACAGCAGAATCCTCTGGTGTATCAGTCACTCCTCCCAGTTATGTGTTGTCAACAAACTTGCTGAGTCTACACTCTGCCCCAGGTGTTGAACAAGGTGTTGAACAAGCTTGGACCCAGTATCGTCCCCTTGGTTACTGTACTAGTTACTGGCCTCCAACAAGGCTTCAGACCACCGATCATCACCCTCACTACCTTTCGGCCAGATTTCAGCTGCTTATCTAGCCCATACTTCAACAGCTATTATTTTAGGGTCTTATGGGAGACAGTGTCAAAAGCCTTACAGAGGACAAGGTAGACAATATCCACTGGTCTCTCCTCATCTACCAAACCAGTCATTTTGTTGCGCGAGGAGCCCCAGAATCATGACACGCTTCACAGAAGGTTCGTCAGTGTTCCGCTTTAATCTACACAGGCAGCTGTATTTATACACTTGGTGACCGATCACACATAGTTTATATTTTCGTATTGGTTAATACTGCAAAGCCACCCTCTATCCCCGTATCCCGATAGGTTAAATGTCTCTGTCCATGCGCCAAGGCGCTGACAGGGTGGTCTCCTACTTGCAAGTTCCGGCCAAGCTTTGATCTACGCAGGCGCTGCCGATCTGTCCCCCATATTCTTCCTGCCTAGAGCCGCAAGGGCTCAATGCCCTTAAAGTTCACCTCCGGTATTTCATCATCTTCCTTATAGCCTGAGCTGTGCATAAGGGCTTCCAGGATGCCATCTCGTGACGCAGTTAAAATTCTCTCTACATCATTTCACCATAGAAGATTATCAGACTGCTCAAGCATGACTTCCCCTTGATGAATCCATTCTGGCTACTCCTGATCACTCTCTCGTTCTTTGTGCACCAGGCAATGGTTTCCAGAATTAGTTGTTCTGTCACCTTTGTGGGGATTGAGATGAGGCTGACTGGCCTGTAGTTCCATGTGTTCTCCTTCTTGTCTGTTTCAAGAACAAGTGACATTTCCTTTCCTCTAGTTTTCAGAAATCTCTACCAATTTTTTTTTTTTTTTTTAAGCTTATCAAGGATAACCTCACAATGACATCAGCCAGCTCCTTCAGCACTTGTGGTTGCATCCCATGAGAGCACATGGCCTGAAGTAGGACAAGTTTGCTTAAATATTCTCTGACCTAATTCTCTTGCAACAGTACATCTTCCTTGCTTCAGATTTTCTCCCTGGTTTCATCATCCTTAGATTTCTGAAGGCTGTTCTTACTAGTTAAAATACACGTTGAGAAGATCTTTAGTATCTCAGCCTTTTCAATGTGTTCTATAAATAGCACGCCTGCACCATTCAGCAGCAGTACCACAGTTTCCCTAATCTTCCTTTTGCCATTGATGCACTTACAAATGTTGTTCTTGTTGCCTTTGATATCCTTCACCAGATTCCATTGCAGTTGAGCTTTGACTTTCCTAATCACCTCTGCGCATGCTCCAGCAGAGGTCCTTTTCTTGTTGGCTCCTGTTTCTTGGATAAGTTGTCATTTATCCTCCCCAGGAATATTCGGGATTGTGATTGTCCTGTGTTTTTCCTCTAGTAGATATTGGGGTGGCTGAAGTCCCTGTCTTCTATGAGGACAAGGATCTGGGAACGTGAGGCAACTTTTGGTTTTCTGCAGAAGGCCTCATCCACTTCCTTGTCAGGTGGCATACAGCAGACACTTATTAAACTGTCACCCACACTGGTCTGCTTTTTAATCCTTACCCATAAGCTCTCTATGGCTCATTATCCATCCCCAGAAGGAGCTCCATGCGCTCCCATTCTTTTGTCATGTAAAGGGCAACTCCACTTCCTCATCTTCCCAGCCTGTTGTTCCTAAAAAGCCTGTATTGCATGCTGTTGTTGTAGCACTTCAAACTGGGACTTAAGATATCCCACTGTGTCTCTGTGATTCCAACAAGATCATAGGCCTGGAACTGCACACAGATCTCTAATTCCTTGTGTTCATTCCCCACACTGTGTGCATTGTTGTACAAGCACGTCAGACACCGCAGCACACTTGTTCCCCAGAAATTATCTTGGTATTTATTTTTGTAATGATACCTAGTAGACATTTTGTTGCTTACTTGCAAATGCTTGAGGTGACCCTGCCTAAGTCCCATTTTGTTTATTTTGTGTTCCTTTTTGTTCACATCACTCCAGGCACTTTCCTCATCAACCCTGTACACTGCTTCCTCACAGGACTGCTGGTAACTCCCTCCCTTGTCATTTCTGTCTCTGAGAAGGGTTTCTGTGACATCAGCAGATACTAGAAAAACATTGGTAATACTCTGTGGAAGGTGTTTAGAAGGAAGCACTGGAACCTGTATGATATATACCCTCATAACTGGATTTAGAAACACTCAGAGTCCCCTTCATCTCAATAACATTTTTCTGTCTGGTCATGCTGGATGCTTTACTGGTATTTTTCCATGGTCTGATCTTGCATTCATTTGAAATGAATGTAAGTTTTGTTATGAAATGCAGTAAAAATAAAATTGATTCTCAAATACCCTACTTATTCTTGCTTCTATGCAAGCATTTGCATAGAAATTGATAATAAAAGACAACACATCCAGACACTTAACTAATAAATTCTTCTTTTTGTTATGCATACTACTTCCATGTCTACAAGAAAAACACTTTAGCCCACCTTATTATGTGCATATATTCACACTTCAACTTAAGTTGTCATGCTCACCCACATTTTATTTTTTTTCATTTTTTTTATCATGTGTTTATTTTCAATTTACTACAAAACAAGACTGTTGGGAAGTAGTTGCCAGTTGGCCAGTTGTCTCTAAATAATAGGGTTGATAGGTCATTGTCAGAGTTTTACAAATTCAATAAAGTCTGAATCCGCTACATTCCACTTTGCATTTTAAATATATGAGACATAAACCAGAGAAATCAATTTAATGAGGAGGGAAAAAAAATGTTTTTGTAATGATGTTCCACTTACAATTACTTTCTTTGTTTATTTGTAAGTGTAAATTTATTGGAAAAATAATTGTATAAAGGATCCTGACAACCTTCTCTACACGTTTGTGAATGAAATTTTACAATACAGGCCAGATACAATAGCAGCTTTTATATTACTTTCCAATGGGCTGCAAGGAACACATATAAGCAACACATTTACATTCTAGCCACAAACTAGCTGTGATAGACAGAATTTTGATCTTGTCTTTGCAAGTGAAGGCTCTTTTTGCAAACTGAAAATTTTAAATGTGACAAAATAGACCTGCCTCAATTTTCTTAAGGAATTTAGGATTTGACTCTACATGGAAATTAAATGGAGTAGAATGTTCTTGGAAAGTGTTAAAACTCTCTATATAAGCCCCAACACACATAAACAGAGGAGAATAATTAAGATACAGTACTCATATTACTATTTCTAACTAAAAGCAATCATAAGTAAGTGATAAGCATTAACTTAACTTACAGACTGTATCATCATGCCTTCCCCTGCTTTTTATTAAAGTTTCATATCATTTCCATGCAGACTAGCCCCAAGCTGGTCAATTTTCTATTTGTATGAAAAAACATACAGCAAATATGCAATAAACCCTGTTAAGTTTAATTCAGTACTGTGGTAAATTTGTCTAAAGAACCAAAAATCAGTAGTAGAATGATTTTTAGATGTATTTGAGGACATAAGTTGCAGAATTTTCAGCAAACTGAAAGACATTTGACATAATGTCAGCACACTGGAGGGACAAAATGCCATTTAATAAGGCAAGTAAGAAGTAGCTTTTCCCGACCAGTAATGGAGCTTTTTGCAGCTTAATAACCTTTATAGGCTGTTGCAAGTCAGTTCTTTAAATGCACTGGTTTAAAAATATTTCTTGTAGATAGGTCTCATCAGAAAAATATTTTCATGCAATTTTTTGACATATTTATTTTATGTAAATCTAATATAAATGGAAGATATTTGAAGTGTGTGTTCCAGAATCAAAGTGAAACTTAGATGATGTTTTTCCTTGTCCTCAGAAGCTACTAGAATAGTTTTTGAAGATATAAAATTAAGAAAAGGACTATTTTATTATAAATGTAAATTCAACAAAAATAATTTATTGATGAGCTAAAATACATGCTATTTATTCTGAAAAAATACTTAATAACATGAAAGAGTATGTATAACTTAATTTTAAGAAACTAATGTATTCTTACAGAATTGCATAGATTTATAGAAAGCTTGTAATAACTATAAATTATAAAGTTCAAAAATTAATTGGAATATAGAAACAAAAAAATTAAAATTAGTAAAATGAATGATAAAGATAAAATCCATCATTCTATGTTAAAATTTTTAGGGTTTTTTTGCTATATCTATACCGTAAGAAAAAGAAGATAATTGGGCACAGGAATTCCTAATTAGTATATTTATGTTTTCATTGCTATTAATCCTATCAATATCTGAATAAAAGTTGATTTTTGCTACCTGTTTTATATGCTTTTAAAAAGGGCAACTCTGAAGCTTCCAATGATAGTGATAGTTTTGGTAATGGTTAATTTATCTGTGGGATGAATTTACCCTCACAGAGACCTGTGTTACTCTAATTAGACTGTTCCTAATATTCAAGTATTACCGTGCAACGTGTTCTGTGGGATGCATATATTTTGCAGCACTGCATATTCTCTCATGCCTTAATTAAAACTCTGCTCTAGAAGGGCAGTAAATCTCTCTACTTGTAGAAGACGAAACTTCTATGTCAGGATTTCATCCTTCAGATGTTTCTCAGGTGAAGAAAGAGGGAACACAGATACTTTTTCCACAGCAAATCTTTTTTCCAAGTAATCTCTGTGCTTGTCCACATGCAGCAAAACTCTAAGTAACCATGGTTTCATTTTGTCCATGTTCAAATACAGACCATCTGATTTTCACATTTCCAAAGAAAGACAAATAAGTCTCTGTGTAACTACGTTCTATGTATGTTAAAGTCCTAGAGAAGGAACAGTATCACACCCACATTTTACAAGTTTCACAAAATTCTGTATTTCTTGATAGCATATTTTTTCATAGAATCATAGAATAAGTTTGGTTGGACAAGATCTTTAAGATCCTTGAGTCCAACCATTAACCTAACACTACCAAGTCCACCACTAAGCCCTGTCCCTAAGCACCTCATCTACGTTTTTAAATACCTCCGGGGATGATGACCGAACCACCTCCTCGGGCAGCCTTTTCCAGTGCTTGGCAAACCTTTTGGTGTAGAAATTTTTCCTAACAGCCAACCTAAACCTCCTCTGAAGCAATTTGAGGCCATTTCCTTTCATCCTGTTACTTGTTACTTGGGAAAAGAGACTGACAGTCACTTCACTACAACCTCCTTTCAGGTTGTGGTAGAGGGTCATCAGGTCTCCTCTCAGCCTCCCTTTCTCCAGGCTAAACAGTCCCAGTTCTCTCAGCTGCTCTGCATAAGACTTATGCTGTAGACCCTTCAGCAGCTTTGTTGTGCTTCTTTGGACACACTCCAGCACCTCAGTCTCCTTCTTGTAGTGAGGTGCCCAAAACTGAACACAGTACTTGAAGTGTGGCTTCACCAGTGCCAAATACAGAGGGACAACCCCTTCCCTACTTCTGCTGGCCACATTTTTTCTGATACAAGCCAGGATGCTTTTGGCCTTATAGAATGAATCATAGAATATCTGGGCTGGAAGGGACCTCCAAAGGTCATCTAGCCCAACCCCCTGCCTGCCATAAGCAGGGACATCTCCAACGAGACCAAGCTGCTCAGAGCCTCATCCAGCCTGATCTTGAATGTCCCCAGGGATGGGGCCTCCACCACGTCTCTGGGCAACCTATTCCAGTGGTCTATCACCCTTATACTGAAGAATTTTTTCCTAACATCTAACCTAAATCTACCCTTTTCTAGCTTAAAGCCATTACCCCTTGTCCTGTAACTACAAACCCTTGTGAATAGACCCTCCCCTGCTTTCCTGTAGGCCCCTTTCAGGTACTCTAAGGTCGCTACAAGGTCCCCCCGGAGCCTCCTCTTCTCCAAGCTGAACAACCCCAGCTCTCTCAGCTTGTCCTCATAGAAGAGGTGCTCCATATATCATTTTTCCTACATTTTTCCTTACTTGTTGTCATCCCAATAACCCTAGTTACTTTATTTACTTTCCTGTTCCCTATAGGCAACATTTCTTTCCAAATGGATTTTTTAATTCCAAAAACTTGAGCACAATTAAGTTGTTCTTCCACTGTGTCATTATTTGATCAAATTAGATATACTTAGTTCAAGTATTTCCTCACTGGAATTGAAGAAAACCCTTAGCCATATTTGTTTTCCTTTGAAATTCTACCAGTATCTTCATATCTTTCTTGGACTGAAATGTCAAGAACAAAATGCAGCATTTTCCAAACCAAGTAAAGACCAACTGTCTTTGTCATCCTTGTAGCATGAGATGGCCACCTGTGTTTATGAAATAGTAGTTGAATGATCCTAAACCTGCTGTACGGAGGATATACACACAGCACACAGCTCTAATAAGCAGTATTTTCAAAATGAATGTATTTTCATTAGAGCTACCTGCTAGGAAATATTCTTCATAGTGTGTGAAACACTTTGAGCACTTGATTGAGGCTTTATTAATGAATAAACACACAAGACAAGATAGAAATTCTTAGCCACATGTGTTAGCTCCCTGCATAAATCTGGCCTATTATTGTGTTTTGTTCAACTTGGTAGAAGAGGTGTTTTAACATGCACAATGCATAACCATCATTAATGACTGTGTCGAAGCATTTTCCTATAATGTATACTTGACTAATGGTTTTGTTTGGGTTATCTACTCTTTCTCTTCTTTTTCTGCCCCATGCACATGGTACGAGATTTTTTTTTATACATTCTGCATGCATACTTTGAGAAAGGTTAAATAAACCCTTGCTTAAGATCTTAATGAAAAAAATTAATTTCCAAACCAAAAACCACAAGCAACAACAAAACAAAACAAACAAACAATCAAAAAAAATTAAACTAAAAAAAAAAAAAACCAAAACACACAAACAAGCAAACAAACAAACAAATACAACCTATCTTTGGTCAGTTGTCAAATTTTGTTTTTTTTTTTTCCTGACCAGCATACTCTGAATATTGTACTTTTGAAACAGCAGTTGCTAAGGCTCAGGCAAAGACACTAGGAGTGACCTGTATTCATATTTTGAAGGCATGTTCAGTTGTAAGTACACAGCTGGAAGATCTTCTCTTTCTAGCTAAAGAAATCAAATGGCTCTTGCATTTTCAGCTCAATCTATTATGTGCTCCTGGAGTAGTTAATCTACACACTGCTTTTAAACAGAGTTTGTAGCAAAATTATAGTTCACAATGCAAAGCACACAGGGAATTCTACAGAGTGAACCATCCAGACGTCTCCTTGTTCACAGGGAGTACACCATACACAGCAAGAGCAGTCACGAAGCAAAAGAAGCGCATGTCCATGTCTGTGCTGGCTTGTAGAGGCAATGAAAGCATTAAAAGGGAAGCAATACTTTACCAAAGAATCATAAATAACTATACATTTCCAGGTATCATGACTATTGATGCCCTTTTCCTTTGATTTTGACAAAGTGCATGTTGTATAATATATGTTATGCAAAATGTTTCTGTAAACTCTGCTATCCTGATTTAATCCACTGAGCTTATTTGTAACATTTCCATTAGGTTTCTTCTTTTCTATTTTGTTATCATAACATTGTACAAATGCAGAACATAGTCTCTCCATCAAAGAGATGATAGTCTAAGATCATGCAGGTAGAGGATTACTGGGAAAGTAAGCCATTATGAACTCAAAGGCAAGCACAGCTACCAGAGGAGAAAGAGACTATGTAGCATGAAGGAACATGGCATTAGCCATAAAAGATTTGTGAATGGACCATTTAGGTGTTGATGAAGAAAGCTTGAAGGCTTGGGCCTTGAAGCCTTATTAGAGAATAAAGATGGCTGTTATCATCAGACAACTTTATGGAGATGATGACTTCTTGATATTGGTTTTGAAGGCTACTCAAACAGGCACACATAATACAGGAGTTTTCTGCAGTGCATTGATGATAACTTTCTGACACAGGTGGTGGGGGAGGCAACAAGGACAGGTGCACTGATGGACCTTGTTCTACCAAACACAGACGGTCTGATTTGGGTCATGAATGCTAGGAATAGCCCTGACTGCAGTGACCATGAGATGGTGGAGTTCAGGATCCTATGTGAAAGAAACGGGGCAATAAGAAGGATTGCGCCTCAAGAATTCACAAGAGCTAACTCTGATCTCTTCAAAGACGTGCTTGAAGGAATTCTAGGACTCTAGACAGTAAGAGAGCCCAAGAGAGATGGTAAATAATAAAACATCTCTTCCTCCAAGTTCAACATCAGTGCATTCCTATGAGTAAAAAATCAAGCAGAAGAGGCAAAAGACCTGCACAGATGAGCAAGAAGATTCTGGAAAAAATCAAATAGAAGAAGAAAGTTTACCTAAAGAAAGGCCATGGAGAATGGGAGGGGTGACTGAGGACTGGAGGAAATCAAATGCCACTCCAGTCTTCAAAAAGGTCAAGAA
>NW_008616971.1:17384-63961 GCF_000691845.1 Merops nubicus | reverse complement strand
CCAGCCTGTCCAGGTCCCTCGTTGTACTGGCAACGTCCCAGTCTGGCTGTCTTCAGCAGTCAGGAGTGACACGGGGTATTGCAGGACCTGGAGCTGGGCTGCCCAGCAGTTCCTGCTGCCTCTGCACAGGCTGGGCACTCCTACGGCTGTTCCCGTTTCCCAGCCCACTTGGAAGAGGCAGGGGATGACACGTAGAAGTCCTGCCAGGGCACTGGGCTCCGCATTCAGCTGCAGGATTAGTTTTTATCAGCTGGTTTTTCCTCTTCCTCTTGTCTGAGGGCAGAAGCCTGTGCACAAAACATTTTATTTCATTAGGGAATTCTTTTGTTTTGGTCTATCTTTTTAACCTTGTTTGTAGAGGTCACTCTCTGTTTACTGTAGTGAAAGCAAGGGCAAAATGTGCATCTGCTTTAGGACCACAAGGTAGTAGGGTTCACAGAGTTCATCTGGTAGCCTTGGCTGGTCTAAAACAAGTTCTGCTGCCTTCTCAGATGAATTTGTCTTCCATATGGCAAGTGCAGTTGTGACAGAGAAGCAAGCAGACTTTTTGTTCTGAAGCTTGCCATGATCTGCAGGACACTTCAGTTCTGGCTTGCAGGGTGTCTACATGGTAGGAGCCACCTTCATCTGTTCAGGGCTCTCCCAGCAGCAGCTTGCAGTGAAGGCTAAGCACAGCTGTGTCGAGCATGCTGCTGGTAGCTGCCCTCACTTCCTCTGAAGGCCTTCAGCTAAGTTAGAGGTGAAGTAGGTGTTGAGGAGGGTGAAAAGGGACAAGCCTGGTGGAAGAGGAAGAGTAGCAGGCGTAGAAGGCAGCTGTGCTGCTCAGCTCGAGCATCCCTCTCAAAGGGACTCAAAGCATTAGCCTCACCAGTTGTTCTGCCCTCTTCCTGCTTTTTCTGAAGTGACTAGCAGCATCCCAACAAACAAAAGCACACCGTGTAGCCCAATTTGTAATGCTTAATGCTTCAAGTTCACCTGTCTGATCACAAACCATCCACATTTGGAAGCAATTTATCCTGTCTCCCCCCAGCTCAGGCACATTAAAACATCCTCTGCTTTCCCCTACTGCTCTCCTGCCTCTGTTTTTCTGTCTGGTGCAGTTTTCTCATCCCACCAGCTCCAGCATCTGTGACGTACTTGAGAGCAATTTCAAGTTCAGCATTGCTTTCCCAGGTCAGACGTACTGGAGAAAATCCCCTAGGAAGATGTGCCTTTATGTGTTGTGATCTCTAGAGAGCTTAGCAATGCAAGCAATGCGAGTGCCAGGAGTGCCTTTTTTTACTGAATTAAAGTAGGTGAGATTTAGCTGCCAATATACAAGTTTTTTTCTTTTCACTTCTGAGCATAATTACCTAACTATGGAGAGCCAGAAAGAAATAAAGGAGGAACAGTTATTTAGCCTGAGGGATTCAACAGCTGTAAGCCGTGGGTGCTGACCAGCTACTTGATTTTCACATATTGCCTTCAAGGATGTTAGAAATACTGAACAAAGGTTAATTTCATGGCATCTAGCTGTTTAAAACTAGAGTAAGGATTTCAGGAGATGGCCCTCAGAAAATACCAGCGAGTACTGATGAGGCAGTTTCAGATTTCAGCTTATTTCTCAGACACACCACGGTTGCTTGCTGCTTGTCCCAGGCTGCCAGAGCAGGTCTCACCAGGGAAGCAGAGCAGGATGCCTTGCTCCCCTCTGCGCTCAGCTGAGTTTCCTCATGCAATTTACAGCTGGATTATGTGGAGCCAGTGGAAATCAAATATTTATAAAATCATATTTAACTCATTACCTCATGTTTCAGTTGAGAATTTTGGGACTGAACAGTAACTGACCTTGAAGAGGTTTATCAGTGCCTGGCAACGCAATGCTGTGGGCCAGCAATAGGAGCAGTCAGTCATAAGTAACTGGATTTCATCAGGGTAGTGTGTATATATAATTAAAACTTCAGAGAGCTCAAATAAACATCAGACATCTGATGAGCTAGTTCACCTGGATGGGGCAAGAGAAATTAGGAAAGCTGATTGTGCTGTGTAGCATCAGAGATTTACCTGCTGTTGGCCAAAGGACTTGTGGACTTGGAACGGGACAGGTGGAGTGAAGCTCCTTGTTGGGTGTCTGCTGGCATGTGGCAGGTAAATGAGTGTCTCTGTGCAGAGACCGAGATCTCGGCGAGACCCTCATTCAAAGTTAGCTTGGGTTTACACACCTGTCTTCCACTGGGTTGTTCTTAGAAGTGATGCTCAGTGTAGGTGTCACTCAGAGCCTCTGCTGAGGACAAGGGTCCACCAGGAGAAGGGGCTTTTTGAAGCCAAGTATGGCGAGCCATTCTGGGAAAGGAAAGAGTATTTCATGGGTGTGCGATACCTGTGCCCCGATCTTTGTAGCTTAAGTGAGCCGGGAGCCTCTCCTGGCGTTTCCGAATAGCTTTTCTTCATCTATCCCTTTGCACTTCTGTATTCCTCCTTCCTGCTGCAGGCCATTGGACGCCCACACATGCCTGCCTACTGGTCCCTGGGATTTCACCTCTCCCGCTGGGGTTACGGCAGCCTTGATGTTGTAAAGCAAACGGCCGATCGCATGCGCCGCTACAACATCCCATACGTAAGTAGGAATTTTTCACTCTCCATGCTAATTTTGAAATCCGAGGTGAGATGAATAAAATTATAATAGAGGAAAAGTGATTATCCTACAGAGAGAACAGCAGAATAAAAAGATGTTTATAAAGGTATGTAAAGTGTTGGGGGTTTTTTTGTTTGTTTGTTTGTTTGTTTTTTATGTAATATCTTTATAATGCTTAAAAGAACACTTAAAGCAAGCTTTGAACATGAGGTTCAAGTGCTGCTCTTGGCTGCACAGCAGGGGACTCTGGTGTGGATTTACTGTTATGCAGTATGACGTGTTAGCATTTTTAAAATAAATGATGTTGCTTCTGATGCATATCACTGTCAAACAGTTGCTAAACAAGGACTTCCATATTTCCTTTTTGTCCGTTGCTACCATGTAAATTTATAGGAGCTGAATATAGCCTGGCAACTATTTACAATTGTTATAGCCAGTCTCTTAGGATAAATTTCATACATGAGTTACTCTTTAAAAATGCAGTAGCATACATTTTAATTTTCTATATCAAATACTTCAATCATAGAATTATAGAACCATAGAATAGTTTGGGTTGGAAAAGACCTTTAATCTCACCTAGTCCACACCCTCTGTGGTGAGCAGGGACATTTTTAGCTAGATCAGGTTGCTCAGAACCCCATCTGACTTGACCTTGAATGTTTACAGGGATGGGACATCTATGACCTCTCTGGGCAACTTGCTCCAGTGTTTCACCACCCTCATTGTAAAAAATTTCTTCCTTATATCTAGTCTACATCAACCCTCGTTTAGTTTAAAACTGTTACCTCTTGTCCTATTGCAACAAGAACTGTTAAAAAGTCTGTTCCCATCTTTCTTATAAGCTCCCTTCAAATATTGAAAGGCTGCAATAAGGTCTCTCCAGCCTGAAGAACCCAAACTCTCTCGGCTTGTCCTTGTAGCAGAGTTGTTCCAGTGCTCTGATCATTTTTGTGGCCTCCTCTAGACCCTCTCCAACAGCTCTGTGTCTTTCCTGTGCTGACTCCAGAACTAAATGAAGTACTCATGTAATGTTTACTTTAAAAATGTTTAGGATGTCCAACATTTTGATATTGACTACATGGAACGTCGACTGGACTTCACCTATGATAAAGTGAACTATGCAGGTCTGCCAGAGTACCTCCAACAGCTGAAGAAGGAAGGAAAGCACAGTGTTGTGATTCTGGTAAATTAATGATGTTGCTAATTATTTCTCCACTTATAAGAACTATTTGCAGCATAGAGTTAATTGCAGTATCTAGGTGCTACATGCATGCTATTGTAGCAGATTTACCATTTTTGTCATTTGTTGAGAAGATCCGAATATCAATTTCTCACAAATTTAATATTTAAATGTGCTGCATTTATCAGGTATCTGTGTACCAGCACCACCTCTATACCATAACATTAATTATCTTCCACTTTTTTTCCACTCAGTTATGAGAAATTTTGCCTCTGTTCAGGCCTGAGTTGAGAGAGGACTGCTTTCATGCAATACTTTTCCTGAAAATGAACAGACGAGTGTAATGTGTACACAAAAATAACTGAATAGTGGAGAAAAAAAATCTATTCATAATCACTCTGGAAAGCTAGCAACTACAATTTATCTTGCCTTATATTTACTTTTTATCTAAATCAGTGTGAGAGACATTTGTTTGCATGAAAATTTGTGGAAAATGTACATTGAAACTGTAAGCAAAACTGATGTACAATCACATGAACTAATTTGGGCAGAAGTGAAAATTCTGTCTTCCCTCACCAATTTTTCCAACAAAGTTTGCCCTTTCACTCCAGAGAAACACGACCTTGTGCCGAAATTACTCTTTATCAGAATTGCTAAGTGAGTGTCAATGGTGGCAAGGAAATTGGAGACCATTGAAACTGAAATACTAAAATTAAATAAATTAAGAAATCATTGATAGATGCATAATACCTTGCTCTTCAAGACTCCAGGAGCACAGTACTAGGAAGGCTGTGGTCCCCAGTGCAGGCCACATGTACCCCAGTTTGAATGCATATGCCTGTGTAGCACATAACTGCACTCCTCAGATGATGCCACACCAGTGTGTGGAGAATGACAGAAATATTTCCTTCTTCCTGAAAAAAATTGTCTCATATGACAAAGCTCTGCGTCACATTTACCTACATTGTATTTGTGGCTCATACTTGTAAGGAGACCAGTTAATCCAGGTGAATGATAATGGACAGGCCACTAAGGTTTGTGCCTTAAATTGACCCAGTTCTTTTAAAACAAGGGCCACGTTCCACATCTTATCATGAGGATCCAGTCAAAGGCTTGTGGGAAGAGAGATCAAACGGTAGAGTCCTAAACTTTGGGCCAGTTCCTCTTTCACTTAGGGTGGTCTATCAGAAGTTTACTGGAGTCAAGATAACCAAGAGCTACTGCAGTTTCCTCATCTAAAAATCACAATATCTTGTCAAGTAGATAGATAGGTCAGAAGTACCTCCCTGTCCTTTTTTTTTTCTTCCAGAATTTGTTGTAAAGTTTAGCATATGACTGAGGATGGACTAGTCAGCACCATAGATACTCATATCAGTGTTTACTTCTTAATATACAGTTACGAGGTTTGCTGTTCTTCAGTCTGCTGGGGTTTTTTTTGGTAGTTTCATTGAAAGTAGCTGCTCTGTATCTATTATTGGCCTAATCTTCACTTTGTTGAACTATAGTTGCATTTGCTGCTAGAAATATAAAAAACCCCCCATACCTCCCAAGTGATCAAGCACATGTTGATAATGGAAATGGCAGCCTCTATACAGAGCAGCGTTTGCCAGCAATTTGTCCTCAAAGACACATTCCCATGAAGGTCCCAGTTCTGCAGCTGTAAATAGTGAGAAACTCCATGGTACAGCAATGAAAACAATTTCCGTCTGTGGAGGTCCAAGGCACAGAGTTTAAACTGTAACAGATTTCTAAGTTAGTCTGATGGAGAGCAACTTCAAGACAAAAATACTCCAAAATTAACCTGATACATCATTGTAAACAACTAACCAAATGGTAAATGAGCACATGTGTTGTTAGGACTGAGTGCTCTTTTCAACTACTAGGCAGTTCAGGCTCCTTGTATCCTCAATACAAAAATTAGATAATCTCTCAGCTGTAACATTAAATATCACCTGCCTATTCGTTGGTTTATCTGAAAAAAAGTTTGTAAGCCATGAATGTGCCGACAAAATACCATGAATTTGGTGTAGCTCTTCCCATGCACACTGTTGCCATTCAGTATCTGCATGCTAGTCACTTCTTTTTTGTCAAAGTTAAGATGCCTCCAGTTGTTTGGCACATACTTCTGGTTAAGAAGCTACAGGCAAGCCATCATGGTGTAGTGGATGAGCTATGTTATCTTCTTACTCGTGATTTTAAGCTCAACAACATTTTAAAAGTCCTTTACAGTTTATCAGGTGACATATGCTAGAGCAATGCAAGGAGGTGGTGCTATATAAATCTAAATTCAGCTGTTAGGCAGATGCAAGAAATATAACAACAATTCTTAATTCATGCAATGAGGTAATGAGAATCCAGATAGGAAGCCCTTACTTCCTCCTTCCACTAACTTGTAACTGTCTTCTGGTCTAGTTCTTTAGCTAAGCTTGCAAGAAAGAGCAAAAGCTGATCCAGTTTGTTCTTCATTTTTTTAAAAGCTAATGGGAAGTATAGGTTGGACCGGTAGTGAAGTTTTTCTATTTTCACTTTATTATCGTTGCTGATATTTCTGTCAAACTCTGACTGTTAGCACTCTTTAGTGATGCACAGCATTCCCGTAAGCTGAGTCAGGAGCTGGAACAGTACAAAGGGTTTCATTTCCAAGTGACAGCAAAGCCATGCTAGCTGCAATCACAGACAAGTGTAATCCAGTGTGATACCGAAAGAACAATTTTCTAGTTAGATTTGCTTTCAGTAGGGACAGTAACGAGTGAGTTCCCCCAGTGTGGCAGGTTGTTGCCTCCCATCCAAGGATTTCAGAAAATGGGCTCCGATTGCACTCACTTAGTGACATAAATCTTCTAGTAAATGGATATAGGGGAGATGGGTTTAGTCCTCCTCATCTCAGACCACTATGGTCACAAGCAGAGTGCAGATCCTGACAGCTAACAGTATTGACACCAGTAACTTGCCTGAGGACAGCACCCTAATCTTCAGTTGTGCTATCAGTGCTGGGCTGGTTGGTGCCTTGCCATCAGCAAGTCCAGTTTCCATGCCTGCATGCAGCACTGAGAGACTGTGGTCTCTTGACAGCAGCATGGCCCTACTACCAGAGTCTCTAAACACAGTCCTTCAGCACTCCTCTCTCCTGACCTCTTTCAGAGGCCACCTCCATACGAGGGATATTTTGCCTAAGAGTGTTAGTACTTGGTAATCATTGTTGTGCCAAATAATGTGCATGCTTCAGCTGAGTCAGAATAAACAGATTCTTTAGAAACAAAGAAAGAAGTTCTAAAAGTAACAACTACAATGTAAAATGATAAACATTATTGCTGAAGAGAAGTTTTAATGAAAGACCTTGCATACCTTCCAATAATTCACACTAAAAATAGAAATAGCTATGAATGACATCAGTGACAAATAACTTAAAAGCCAACAGCAACATGCTCATGATTGAAAATAATGCTTGATAGATTTAACATTTTGAAGTCCAGGCTAAAGGCTAAAATTTCCAGACATGAGTTTTAATGGATATATGTCAAAATCCGTGTTTGGGGCTTTAGGTGGAAGCGCATCAGTCTGGATAAGTCCTGGGTGCTCCCAGGTTTCAGGACAGTTGGAGTTAAGGATGCTCAGCACCTCCTATCCAAGAGCTGATAAAAAGATGAGTTAAGGGGAACATTTAACAGACATGAACTTCCTCCCCCACAAACAGCCCATGAATGCACATTAGGGTTTTGTTCTCCTTAATACGATACTAAACCTGTATAATATATTAGTTATATGCACTAAAATAACCTTTCAGCTGAAGGAAACAAAAAGTTTGGATTAGGAGAAGCTAATAAAGATGACTTCTTCCAGCCTTCAGATCCCTTGAGAGACATCTTTTCCACAATTATAAGATAGTTATTGCATATGGACATTTTTTCTCTTTTCCAAAGCTGAACTATAAAACAAGTTAAAAATGTAAAGGACTTGTACTTTTTATGGAGGTAATACTGGAGCGAGACAGGCAAAGTTGAGCACAATTTTGCACTTAATCTAGGCAGTTAGCAGGGGCTTTTGTTTTTTGAGGCATGGTAGAATATAATTTCCTCACCAGGGCTTTAGCTACAAGAGGGCTTACAGGTAAATCAGACAATTAATTCAGGTATTAAAATGAGCTTTAAAAGATGTCTCTAAAGAATTTTACCACTTAGGACCAGATATTTTGTTCTTAAGATATATATTAGTCAGACTTCTATTACATTTTAATTAAAGTTCACTTAAATTATTGCACAAGCAATAAGTGAATGGAAGAATTGTTTCAGTGGTGTTTTTCCCCATCGCATTTTACAGCTGAAAGGTTTTGCCTAAAGAAGAACCTGAGGGAATAACATTTTCTAATAGAAAAGTAAAGAATTCCCTTCTTCTAAAATGGCTACAACCTTCCTCCATTTCAAATAACAAAAAGCAGATAGCTGCTTCCAGTTAGGGTCATACTGGAAAGCACACTTACCTCCTTTTAGTTCCAGCTGACTGCTGAACAGAGTTGAACAGTATCTCTTCATTCACTGGCATCTCAAAGTATTCCTAACTTTATAACTTACTGGCGTGATGGGCTACCATCTTCTTCAAGAACAGATTATGTTGTCCCTTTTGATGAACTTGGTGGACACTGATAGCCATCCTGAGGCAGAGAAGCTGGTGGTGTCAATGTCACTGGCAGCAACGGCAGGAGGTGACCAGCCCAAGCAGTGAAAGGGTTAGTAAGGACTAGCTATAGGGTCTAAAACGCTGAGGTCTTCGTGCCTGGGGAGAACAGAGACGTATGGCCCCGCAGGCACGTCTGAGTTGGGTTATTCTGCACCAGACAGGCATAAAGCACCCTTGTCTGACTCTGAATCTGAAGGGAGGGCTAATGAGGTCCTTTTGAGGTTGGATGTCTCCCAGCTTCAAGCCCCTCTAAATGTTTCAGTTATTCCAGCACTGAGCTGCTGATGCTGGGGCAGTTAGAATGAGGATTGCCTTGGAGGAAACACAGAGGTGTCCAAGTGTGGGAATGCCCAGCATGGCACCCCGCTCTGCCAAGTGGAGACCTTGGCAGGAGGAAAGTAAAATCTAGTGCCTCTTTAAAAACATAGAATCTCTCATAAAAATAAACATGAGGTTATTGAATAATTTCACATCACTTTTGTGTTATACAAGGATCACTCACAAAATACCTTTAATGACTTTTCCTTCATTATTGTGCTCTTAAGTCTTGTTAAATTGTAATGCTATTTTCTTCTAAAATTATTGCAATCTGCATCAAGAACATAATCCAAATTTTTCTAAATTTTACAAATAGAAAACTAATTGTTACCTTTAGGACTAAGAAAATGGAAGTGTAATCATTGTTTTCAGGACCCTTTCATAGCTAAGGATGAAGAACCAGGCACTTACAGGCCTTATGAGCTTGGAGAGGAAATGGGAGTCTGGGTGAACAACTCCGATGGTGTAACTCCTGCTGTTGGAAAGGTTGGTTTATGAAATTCTCTCATGGATTTGGTCTAGTGCTGCTTCAAAGTGATAAAGCAGCTGTGTAACAGAAACAAGAAGATAACCAATCTTTTTTTCTGTGATCTCTAGGCCTGGCCCCCTGGAGATTCAGTGTTTCCTGATTACACCAATCCCAGGACAGTTGAGTGGTGGACCCAGATGTGTCTGGAGCTTAAGGATGTCCTCGACTATGATGGGATCTGGATTGTATGTCTCATTATATTTGCCTTCCCTTCTTTTAAAAAAAAAAAAAAAAAAAATTAGGCTTTTGACATGTGTCTTACTCTCTTTATTAAAGGATATGAATGAACCATCCAATTTCTTAAAAGGCCAAATTCCTGGATGTGCTGTTAATAACATCAATAACCCTCCGTACGTTCCTAGTAAGTAAAATGTTTTCTTGGCAGTCTTGATTTTTGTTTTTGTTTTGTTTTGTTTTGTCTTTTTTTAATACTGGATAGGTTATTTTTAAGAAAAAAAATACTTCCTTTCATTTTCCTTCTTTTCCTGCCTGTTCAGTTACATATTTTTTCAGGACTCCACTGTCTCATCTTTGGTGGAGTATCAAGCATCAGCCATATTCCTCTGTCTCTGGGGCTGCCTTGTAACAGGACTAGGAAAATGGCCTTCCTTGCCATTCTCTGAGCAAGTGGGCTGCATCAAGGAAAGGCCCAGGCACTCAGCTACAGATTTATGGAAGGAGTAACCCTTCTGCCTTACCATCACCACCACTAGTCCCAGGGATGGGCAGTCTCTGCCTTTTCCACAAACCATGACAGGGAAGGTGGCATCTTCCTGATGCCTTAGTTCAGTATCTTTTCTTTCTCTTAGGAAAGAAATTTTCATTGCCTTACTAGAAATGGGATAAAAATAGGTTTTAAAATGGCCAAGCCTATGGGATCATGGGAATGGGAACACCTCTTCCAGTCACCGAGTTAATTACATGCTCATTCTTCCCCAGGAAGCCATGAGTACTTACAATTAGTGCCCATGGTCTTGGCAATTAATCTAGCCAACATTTCCCCAGGAAAGCTCAGCTGCCCAAGCAATGCTAATGTGCAGCAGGCAGTTGATACATGAATGAGTTGACAGTGAAATATTGGAAACGTCCCTTTTTTCCTTCAGGCTGTTGTACTGTCATGTGACTTCTACATTTTATTTATTAAATTTCATTTCTTTTCACTCTGAATACTAGAGAAACATAAATATAACAGAAGGATGACAAAATGCTATAAAAAGATTGTAAATGATTGAAACTAGAAGCAGAGGTTTTTGTTATGAATTTGGTGTTTGCTCTCTTTGAGGGGAAACTGCTGGTTGTAACTGTTGCATACTGGCCCTGTGGATCTTGTCATTGTCCAAAGCCCAGGAAACGATGAGACGTTTCCACCTTTGCATTAAGTTACCTCCATTTTTGTCAGCATTCAGAGCTGCAAAAAAAAAAAGGTTTGAGACTTTGGGGAAGATGATCAAAACAGCAAAGCTCCCTTTACTCTCACAAATAAAGGACTGAGGGGTGGACTTATAAAGTGGCTTTGGAGCCATGAAGCTGAGCTTTGTGACAACTAGGACAACTACTGTTGAAGTCTGAGTCATTATAGAGGAATCAGACTTACAGACATTGACATCTACATATGTAAGGACAATGAGGGGTGCTAAAGAAAGGTGTGTTTTTAGCCTAGCTTCTCTCTCTGACTTGCTTCTTCTTGGGCACATATGCACCTATGTCTTCTTGCTACTCACAGTGTTAAAATCATATCATAGAATCATGGAATGGAAGGGACCTTTAATGATCAGCTAGCCCAACCCCCCTGCCATGGGCAGGATTTTGTTTGACTAGACCAGCTTGCTCAAAGTCCCATTCAGCCTGGCCTTGAACACTTCCAGGGAGGGGGCAGCCACAGCTTCCCTGGGCAGCCTGTTCCAGTGTCTCACCACCAAAATTTCTTCTTTCTATCTATTATAAATCTACCCTCTTTCAGTTTCAAACCTTTACCCCTTGTCTACACTAGATGCCTGTGTAAAAAAATACCTTTTCAGCTTTATTTTAGGGCTCTTTTAGGTACTGGAAGGCTGTTGTAAGCTTTTTCTGGAGAGAGAGACAGACAGGACCCCAAGGCATTTTTTACCAAGGTGCAGAAGATCGGTTTTCAACCAGTGTTTAAGGGCTTTGATAGACATTCCACTTTATGCCAATATTGTGCATGCCCTTGGCTGTCAAAGCCTTGACTGGTATTAGTGTAAAGTGGAACCTAAGCTGCTGAGTCCAACAAGACACTAGGACCTTCCTGAGGTTGGCAGGGTTTGGGGGGCTCGCTGTTGTCTTACATGACTGTATCTGTGCAAGTCCCAGTCTCAGTGCCTCTGGCTTTTTGTCAATGCAGACTCCTTACCTGAATTATAACCGTGATTACACGTAACCATGGTTTGACCTTGTAAAACCAGATGTCCTTCAGATCAATTTTCTATAAAACACTTTATACTCAAGATTAATATGCAATTGTAAAATAGTCAGTATTACTCAGGCAGAATACAAAATACTCAGAATAAGAACAAAGCACGAAAATAAGGCTTGTGGCATTTTCTTTCATATCCCACCTTAATTTTATGGGGCTAATAATTAAGTGCCACTAGGACATTAAGTGTGACTTTCCTCAGAACCTTAGTGTCTTCTTCAAAGCCATATCAGCCAAAGCTACTTGGAACTTGCCTATAAATTATGTTGTTTCTGATGCAGATCAGCCACGCTGGAGTCTGTGTCTAAAGATCCAAACACAAGGATTCCAGCTGTGGTGGCACAGCAGAGCAGAGGCTAATGAGCCTTCAGGTGCAGAGAAATGCACTTTGTAGTAATGCACTGCAAACATACAGTAAAGTGTGATTAGGCAGTGAGATTACTTGCTCGTGGAGAAACAATTACAATAGTGCACGCACCTAATTAAGCATGCAAAAGAAGAATATTTGAGAATCTATCTTACATTTTTTGAGAGGATTTTATAACATTTTCAACTCCATTGCTAGAAAAAAGCACTTTATGTAAACCAAACATCTAACTTGCCCAATTCCACTGAACTTCACATGGTATTTTCACAGAGGTTACCGGCAGATCGATGAGAATCACATTTTCCTCACCAAATGGGCTTTACTAGCACCTCCTTATTATGGGATCGAAGGCCAGGCAGCATCTGTGCAAACAGTTTGTCCCTCATGTTGCTTCCCCTGGGCTCAGCACTGAACCAGTGCTGTGCCAGCAACATCAGGGCTACCCCTGACTATTACTGGAGGCAAAAAGCTACTGCTGCCTCTGCTGCCTGTGACCTGCTGATAGAAAGGGTTACTGGATAATCCATCCACACGTGGATATACCCACTGTAATCTGACCTGGCTCTCCTCTGTGCTGCATATCTGGCCACTACAGATGACACCCCGTGGACTGCTGCACCTCAGGCTTTTTCCTCCCTGCACAGCTCTGCCAGTCCCAGCTCACCGCTCGCAGTGCTGTTTGGGGCTGTGCCATTACTCTTGCTGTCTTTTGGTCCTGGATGCCTCAGGGGGAGAGAGGGGCCAGAGTTGAGTTCACCTGTGAATTTTGCCGTGATAGAGCCAAATCATGCTGCCTACCTACACTTGCAGTGGAATGATATGCAAAGTGAGGTCTTATGGTTTCACACAACCACAAAGGTTCCCTGAGCATCTGAATTTATGGTTCTGGTCTTTTTTTTTCTTGCAACATTCTTGCTTTTAAGTAAAATTTGTCACTATGTAGAAGAATATGTAAGTGTACTCTTAATCCAGCAATGCAGAAGTTTTCTTTCTGGCTATTACTTACTGAATACGTTCTATCTGTAGAGATATTTTGAATTATTGGACATAAAACTTAGAATTAATTAGCAGTGTTTACTCAGTCCTCTCACCCTCCTGAGGACACATATGCCTGTCTGCAAGCAGATATTCATGGCTACATGCTAACTTCTAATCAGTGCAGGCCTGGCACTTCTTCAGATTTTCCTCTTCCCAGCTCCTTTAGTGCTTTTGCCCCTAAGTGAGTGGAAATCTGAACAGATTTGAATTGTGATGTATATAATTTTACAGTGTTTTGTATCATTCTCAGGAATTTCTGATCATTCCCTGGCGCAAAAGACATTGTGTCCTGACTCCAAGACTTACCTTGGAGAGCATTACAACACACACTCTCTCTTCGGCTGGTCACAGACTGCACCGACTTTCCAGTAAGTTTTCTAAGTATTTCTAAGCAGGTATCAAGTGATTGAAATACATTTTAAAAGGCACTGATGTTACTTTGGAAATCTGTAATAGTATCTATACGAAACGGCCCTATGCTTCATTTTACTCTTTGTCATTTATTAAGAAGTTTCAAGAAAAGAGTATCATGGGAGAAGAAATAGAATCTTTTCCCATTTTAATTTTCTTAGCTAAAATCAGGATCTAGTTGTAGGGCTTAACTCTTCAGCTTTTGTACAACTAGAGCAAGATGTTCCTACCCTCCATTAATTCCTGCTCACGTGCAGCTGCTGCAGAAACAGCTTTGTGTGGCACCAGGAGAATTTTTCCTTCATTACCTTGGCCCAAGCAAAGGAGTTTCTAGCATTGCCAGTGAAGGATCTGAACCACGCAGCTTCCCCGGCTGCTTCTGGACCTGCCTCTGGTTCCTAGCTAGCAGCATTTTGTATTTTGGCTTCAGGCTCTGTTGGTCCAGGAGGGCAGAGCTACATTGCAGCACAGTTGCCATTGGCTACTGTAGAACTCCTTTTGCAGCTGGGAAGCACTCAGAACTAGCTTCTGCAGGCAGACTGTTGCCATGAAGTTAGAGTGACAGTGGAAAGATAGCTGTTGGATCAAATCAAATGGGCAAATTATGCCTTTTCCAGCAGAGACTGAGCTAAAATATGGATAAGTTTAATACTGCAACATAAGTGTCAAAGCAGGAATCCTTGTGCTGGCTTATTTCAGTATTTAGCACTCATTTTCAGCGGTTGTATTGTAACAGCATCCAGAGGACATGGCTAAGTGAGCCTGCTTATGGTGTTGATGCAGTTGTATTTTATATGCCAAGCCTGGGGGAAGGGAAGTACTGGATAAAATCCAGAAGCAGTTTGCCAGCTCTCGTGAGCCTGGCTGAAGAGCATCCAGCTTTCAAGAGAAGCAGAAAGCCCTTGAACCCTGGACCTCACTGGCCACTCAGTCCAGCTAGGACATATGGGACTTAGCATGATTTTTGGGCCCCTATGCCCCAACCTCAGCAAAGACACTCCCATCACTGGTCTCTCCACGGGGCTTTGTCCTCTGCACACCGGGGTGCACATAACCATACAGTGTCTTGATAGCAGTGCTTGAATAGAGACTTTGGATTTGCCTGTCTTCCTGAGCTGGTTTTCTTATAGAATCATAGAATTGTTCAGGTTGGAAAAGACCTTTAGGATCATCAAGTCCAACCATTAATCTAACTCTACCAAATCTTCCTTACCAGGGCTTGACAACTCTTTCAGTGAAGAAATTTTTCCTAATATCCAACCTAAACCTTCCCTGGTGCAACTTGAGGCCATTTCCTCTTGTCCTGTCACTTGTTACTTGAGAAAAGAGATGGACACCCAGCTCTCTAACACCTCCTTTCAGGTAGTTATAGAGAGTGATAAGGTCTCTCCTTAGCTTCCTTTTCTTCAGACTAAACAACCCCACTTCTCTCAGCCTCCCTCTTCATCAGACGCAGGCTCTGTGCCAGCAAAGCCAATTGCCTGAGACAAACCCTGTGAATTTAGCAGGAAAAGCTTCATGTGCCAGCATATCTGCCCCAGCACCTTCAGCCACTGTCCTGGCCACACCAACCCAGACCAGCACTGTTGGGACGGTTACGGCTGCACGGCTCCTTGAAGCTTCCCCCAAGACTGTGAACCTTCTGCATTCCCACAGCACTTGAGTCCAGGGCTCCTTATGAAAGAAACACTTATTTTGCTCAGCCAAATGTAGAGAGTCCTTCAAGGCTGCAGAGCACCAGCAAAAGCATAAGCAGAGGCCAGGTTCGCTGCAAAGCTGGGAGCTTTGGTGAAGAACTTTTCATACAGAATCATTTGAGTTTCCCAAACACATTTCTTTTCAATGCTGGTTGTATACCCTTTCTGCATTCACTCTTCACAAATATTATACTAAATTAAATTACTGACAGGAATATTTAGCAAACCAGCATCAGTTGCAGGATATTGGCTGAAAACAAATGAGAAGTTTATAATTGTACAAAAAAACAATCCTAGGAGTTATTCTAATGCAGTCAGAGAACAGGATCTGTCCTGTGTCAAATGGCTTGACTCTGGATACTTGAACCATCAGCAATCAGCTTGTGTATAGCTTAATGCCAAGTGTTTTTTTGCTCAAGATATTCTGTAAATAATTTCAGTCCACAAATACATTTGACAACATTAGGACCTGTTCGGCAATAGTTCATAATAGACTGAAATTTATTCGAGAAATTACTTCTTGCAAGTTGTTTATGTAGCTCTAGGTCATAACTGAGTTGATCCAATGTTGTCCACATTTACAAGCAGAGCCAGATTGGTGGTGCACAGACAGAGGAGAGGACTCATACGCAGGACATGCATGAAATGGCTCCAAAATGCATTTATACAAAACACATGGGATCTTGTGTAGTTATTTGGCCCAGCAGTGCACTCACAACCCAGAACCAGTAGGTCCTGCATGGTTCAAGAATTGCACTCTTTGCTGCATATGGCCCATAAGGTTAATGTGTTTAGGTTTGCACGAAAGTTGTTGGGGTTTTTGCTTCAGAAAACAACATTGAAGCATTTCACAGGCTCTGTGCCATTACATAGCCAATGCTGAAGATTCACCACTACAAATATTGATGGAAGTGCTCTCGATCTAATCTCATTAAGGGAAAAAGAGGTGGAAGGTGAACAAAGTGATTCATTATTTCATGCTAGGATTTCCCAGGGAATCTAAGCTGTGCTGCCCAAATAATATTAAAGCAGAGCTGAAACTGAGTTCCTTCAATATGTACTATTACAATATGTAATTATGTAGAGATCATCCTATGTTGAGGAATTTTGCCACAAATTTAATAAGGCATATTGCACTTCCTTGATTTTCTGACGATGCAGCAAAATTATTTTCAAAAGGCAAAGAAAAATTTATTAGATCACTAATTCTGGAATGAAACCTCATATATCAAACAAAGACAAGAAGCAGAGGAAATACTATAGGAATGGGGTGACATTTTGAATTATTACATTTTTGATTTCTCTATTACTTCTTTTTAAGAAGATATTGTTTTGATTTTTTGTTTTTGCTTTTGATTCCAGGATATTAGAGCTTTTTTTGTCAATTCAAATCTGTAAATAAATCCTATACTGAAAAAAACCCCAAACCTGTATTATACTAGTTTTTAGGAACCTGTAGAATACTGAATTAAATGTACTAATACAGAAAGGAAATTACATTTCAATTTTTCAGTTTGAGACACTGTTGAGAAGAAATGAAACATAAATTATTTTCTAGAAAGACTAAAAATGCCTGAAACAAATTGTTTTGTCCGGCAGATTTTAGTTTTGTATTTTTTTTGGCCACTGAGTAAAACTTACTATTAGTTGAAGTTTTGCAGCCACATTTTCATGTGACTTGAGACCACAATAATAATTTCTTGACAAAAAACACTCCTTCAGATAAAATTGTGCCTGAATACTCAGCTTGATACCCTATGACTCTTTCAGCTGTGATTCTTATTCTTAATGATCTTGTTGCATTTCTTAGCAGGCAACTGGAAAGCGAGCGTTTGTCTTGAGTCGGTCTACATTTGTTGGCAGTGGGAAGCATGGGGGTCACTGGCTGGGTGACAACTTCTCTCAGTGGAAGGACATGCACTATTCAATCATTGGAATGCTGGAATTCAACCTCTTTGGCATCCCCTACGTAAGTCCTTCAGGCAGCTGCTGGCTCATAGACCATATCACCTTAAGTTAACTCAGATGGTTTCTGAAGCAAGCTGCCTGAGGTGGCCAGCAGTAACGGCCTCCACAGCATGAGGAACTGCTGATTAAAAAAAGCTAAATGTCATCAATCTTGGCTGACTGAAGAGAAACAAAAATAGCACTGCTAGATTCAGATTAAATCACTGCATGCCATCCAAAACCAATTTCTTTATATTATGTATTCTATCATTGAGGTCCCTCCACGTATTCCTGGTTTTGCAAGCTGGGATGGAGAATTCAGAGAATTATTGAAATACATTCAGATCTTCCACAGTGATGTTAATGATCTAGGAGCCAGTACAATCTCAGTCCCAAAAAAATCTGTATTGTGGAGCATTCTTATAAACTCATCAGAAATAGGTTTCACATTTTTGGTCCTCAGTTACAAGCACAAACACTTATCCAAGGATTTTATTTTTCTGTAGATCGGTGCTGATATCTGTGGGTTTAACTATAACACTACCTACGAACTCTGCTTGCGCTGGATGCAGCTTGGCTCTTTCTATCCATTTTCCAGAAACCACAACGCAGAGGGAAATATGGTAAGTAAACAAGGTTACACAAAGCTGTAGTCTATGATTACAGTAATGACAACAGTGATTTGTATTACTTTCTCAGAAATTAACCTGCCAATTCTCAGGTGAACTGGAGCAGTGGGAGATAAGGAGTGCCATACCGAGAGCAGGAATTGCATGGTGAAGTGTAAATTTTTCCCATCCATAATGTCATAAAGATGACATAGAAATGCTGAAAAATATGTAGTATCTAACATCCAAAAGCCATGCAGAAATGTTTACTGTGTTCTTTGAATGACAGAAAATAGTCTTCTCACACTGCTGGTGATATTTATTCTTTCCATCTTTTCCCTACTGAAGCCCAGACTTTATTCAAGAGCCGGTGTCAGCACATCTTCCTACTCTCTTGTTTACTTCAGTTTTTGTTTCAGTACTTCTGTAACTATAATAGGTATTGCAGGAATGGGAGAAGGCATTTTACACCATCCTTGCTGTTTAAAAGCAAGTTTCAGACAAACACCACAGTTAGAAACTCCAGACAAATATATGACAACTCCAAGGAGAGAGAGTGATAGTGACAGTATTATCAGCCAAGAAGCAACAAAGACTGAAAAAGGCCAATGAGCCCATGAAAAGGATGAAGAAGTGCAGTGTCAGTCCAGACCCATGCCCTGGCTTTGACTTGCCATCCTTTCCAGACTTGTCACAGATGGAAAGAAATACCAGTTTTTTTCTAACTGTGAACAATTTGAAGGTCTTTCAGCCTTTGTAAGTACACTGTATTTATCTGCAACCATGATAAAATGGTTCTGCTAGCTCAATAAATGTCTTTTTTTTTTTTTTTATTATTCTTTAAACTGATCTGTACAATGCTGGAGCTCAGGTTATTAGCTAACCTTCAGTTTTCTCTGAAGTTGCATCATAAAAATGTTGCAACATTTACACCCCCAGAAAGACCTCTGTCTCACCTTAAATGTGTGATGGACTTTCAGCAATGGTGCACATCCAAGAATAATAAGCTACAGTGCTGTCATTGAGAGGATCAGGAATTACCCTGTAGATCCCTGAGATATGCTGAGATATTTCTCTCTAGGAGAACAAATGTCTGTGAGGTGTTAGCTGCTGCTATTGATATTGAATATTTTTTATTTACCTCTCCACTAAAATTAGAGGTACCTTATCTATGTATGTTTGCTTGGTCCTCTGAGCATGCAAAAAGGGCCTGACCTGTGTGAGTGGATATTAATCACACATGCACAATTTAATAAGGAGGAAAAAAGCAATGGGTCTGTGTGCCGTGAGCTGCAACTCACTGTTGAGTGAATGACAGAAGTAACAGAAGATACACTTGGATTTAAGTAATCCAATAAAACCATTTAAAACATTGGGTTCATGGCAAGAAATGAATAAGACATTTTGGGTGACTCAGCATCACCTAAGAAATCTGACCATGGGTTGGTTTGTTTTGTTGTTTGTTTGTTTGTTTGTTTGTTTTGTGAATTTAGGCAATATTTGTACAGTGTCAGAATACTGGTAAAAATATAGTGCAATTTTGGAAATAATGGATGGAGGTTCATGAGCTCAAAGCCAAAGTGAATATTGTCAGTGACTAATTCTGATGTAAGCGTAATAATGGAGAAATTTAACTGAAACATTGCGTTTAATTAGTATTAATTTAGTGGTAAAATAAAATCTTAAATATCCACTTTGCCTAATCACTGGGGATTTCAAATGGTTTAATTAATACTTTTCTTGTCCGAAAAGCACTAAATATTGAAAAAGACTTTGTTACTGCTGTTCCTTTAGTGTTTCATTATTGTTGGAATTCATGCTACATTCTTCAATTTTAATGAGAAAACTGAGGATTATAGGAAAATTTTGTGAAGGAGGAAGGGAGCTGTGTGAGTTGTTAGCTGGCTCAGTTTAGCACTGGAGAAGGTCAGACAGGAGGAAGTAAAGGAGATGTAACTCCTTCCCGTATCAGCACTGCCGTGGGCTGTATGACACAAATATTAATTTGGTGATAATGGATGTTGTTCTTCATACTTTCAGTTTGCAAATCCGTGCTTTTCCCCTACATAAGCATTCATTTCCACGGCGTTACGCCAGCCACAGCTCTCCTTAGGTTCCACACAGGCTCTCTGTTAAAATGCTCAACACAAGTCAAAGCTTTTCCTTAACAGGAACAAGACCCAGCTGTGTTTGGAGGAGAGTTTGCCAAGATCTCCCGTGCTACGCTTCGGATCAGATACTCACTGCTGCCATACTTGTACACCTTGTTCTTCGAGGCTCATGTGCACGGAAACACGGTGGTGCGGTCACTGATGCATGAGTGAGTTTGAAGCTTCCCTTTTTTTTTCATATTTTACTCACAAAAAGTTGAGCTTCTATGTGTAAATCAGCTGGTATCTGTTTGAGAATAGTCACGGTAATATTACTGCATGGTTTCTCTTAAAAAGAACAGGTTTACAATTAAATCAAATCAAACTATGTGCACAAAAATATAGGCAATGTTTCAGTAAAATATAACATATATTTGCTTCCAGTGAAGAAAAAATAAACAATGATAATTCTGAAAATTTCTTGTCTTAAGCAAATACACAGTTCTTTTCATTTAAAAAATAAGAATAATATACCTGCATATTCTGTATTTTAATGAAATTTATAAAATCTGCATTCTGCTACAGAATGCCAAGAAGGCCTCATACAGAGAAGGCTCCATTTCCCAATCATCCACAGCATTTGCATTTTCCAGTTTAGCATTTGCATCTGCATGCTATGTATGAAACCCACATCTGGGTCCAAAAATGCAATACAGAAAACAGAGATAGAGATGTTTGAGTGTAGAAGCAGGTGCAAACCTGAGATTAATAAATATAGACTGAAAAAACCCTCAGAAAATGTGACCTTGGATTTTTTAAAAACTAATTTTTTCTGTTTGTAAGAAGCAGGAATCAAAGTGAGATTTAGTTTCCCTCTTGGCATCTTTTAATTAGCTCTCTACCTACTTTTGTTAAATTTTCTACATTAGAATGCTTTGTGCAAAGATTCGAGCAGAAGGAGTGCAAATAATACATATGAAAGGCTACTGCCCAAAACTCTTGACACCATTTAGTCTCATTGGTGCAGGCTACAGCCTGCACTGTTTCATGTTCTTTTTCCCTTGAGTTAAAAACATTTTGGTTAAGGAGTAAGGCACTTTTTGGAAATTAAACTGAGATTTCACTCAAGTGCAGACCATTTGAGTATGGAAAGGATAAGCACAAGCCCTATTTTGACTACTCAGTGTAACGGCTGATTAATTTTAAAAGCAGCATCCTTCCCCTTCCTACTCTGCCATCTTATTTAACTGGGCTACATTCAGGAGAAGTTTTATAGATACTCATGTTTTACAAGGAGCTCTATTTATTTTAGCTCTATTTTTGCTTAATCCAATTTGTGTTAACACTGGAAATTATCATGTTCATTTTGCCACTAATATTAGCTAATCTCTGCTAATATAGAATTATTTAGTGATGTTAAAGCAGCCTTTCTGACCATTCCAGGCATACTTGTATTCCATTTGGGCCACATAAGCAAATTTCCAAATTTGCTTTCATTTGAATTGTAGAGCAGTGTCAGATGCACCAGAGGAGACTTCTGTTGGGTGAAACAAAGATGAAAGATGAGCTCCAGCCACTGATGGGAGTTTAGTCAGTGGGACTAGACTGGGGTCACTAGGAATTAAAACCTCTAAAATGCATGTAGGGAGCATAGGCATCAGGAGATCAGCACAAACTGTTTCACTACCCAGTTTCCATGCTAGTAGGCACATCACTTGCTAATGTTGACATAGCTAGACCCTAAAATGACTTCAAAGTATTTCTTATTATTATTAGTTAACAGCAAGGTAAGTGATAGATTTCTATTGATATTTAATGAGTATTTCTTACTATTTCTAATTGATATGCATTGGTTTAGTGGGTCTGCTCAAGTAGAGAAAGTGACCCAGATGCTAACAGGAGGAGAAATGTGGAGTTTAGAGAAAGACAGGACTAGACCAGAGTTTTTGATGTACAGATGATGGAATTTTAGATCAAACCTTTCCCTTACTTGTAACAAATACAAAGGAGAGCTAAAAAAGCTGCACTAGTTTTTCAGGTGGAGCTGTTATAAGCACACAGGCCTTACCATAAAAACTCTGTCTAGGCAGGGAGTCTCTAAGAAATAGCTATTTCATGTGGTCATTTCAGATTTTTCATTTCATTTCAAGTATTTAGGTGCCCATTTCAAATAGCAAGCAAGAACAACTTCCCAGATTCCTGTAAGTATTTTAGGTGTCTCTGAGGCTTTCACTCAGTGAAACAGACGTGCCAGTAGCTCAGCTGTCCAAAAAGACCAAGAGGTGGTAATTGATTACTGTAAAGGAAAGTTCTGCTTAATGTCTAAATAGGGGAAAAATAAGACAGAAGAGAGGGCAGCATCTAACCATAGGAAGCATGGAGATGGAATTAAGCACCTTTCATAGATCATAGATATGGCTTAATAGCTTATATTTTCAAAATGGGAAGGTTCATTTGTTTGCTGAATTTGTTCTCATGGTTACTATAATTTCAAGAGAAAAAAGTTCTGAGTTAGATGGTGAGATGCTTGTTTCCATGTGTAAATAAGATCAGATTCTCTTTTGTCATAATTTCTTCATCAGCTTTCTCTCCTGAAATCTCCCACAACAAAGTATATTGAATCAGTAGTATAATTTTATTACAGATAAATTAAAAATACAGAGAAGCTATTGGGATGATAAGAAAAAATGATTATTTAATATTTTATAAAATTTAAGACAAGGTAATTCATCAAAAAACACACCCTACCTGAAAGATTTGCAAAGCTTTATGTCAAAATGCAATAATGACCAAGATTAAGGTGTCCAACAGAGATACTGTTTTTGACAGAAAAAGAAAGGGAACAAATTGTGGTTTCTCTCAGGCAGAGCCTGAGGCATGCCTTCAAGAACATTTTTTCCTGAGTTCCCTGTACTCCTCTACACTTGCAATATTTTAGAAATTCAAACACCAAAGAGGTGTCTTTTTATTGTTGAGATGGTTTTGCTCATTTGGGGTAGTTTGTGTAAGGGTGGGCTGGGTGCAGCATGTGCCTGTGCCCTGAGCAGGCAGGGTGTTAGAGCAGGACACCAATATTGAGCCACTCTGCTCCAGCCAGTGTACAGCAGAAACCTGTCTGAAGACAGGGGCGGCTGCAAAGTCATTTCGACACAGTAAATAATTTTTTAAACAAGTAATTTGTATGTCCTTAGAGAGTAATATGTTAATATGCAACAGCCAGTGTGAATTTGTCAAAAATGAATGATGGCAAAGCAGCTCAGTTGCCATCTTTGACAAGGCAGCAGGGCTGTTGGGTGGGGCAGAAGAGCACAAGAAAGCAGGAGGTACAAAGTACCTGGATTTTTATGGGGCCTTTGGGACACACTCCACATGACATAGGCTAACTATGGAACAAGGTTCTGTTACAAATTTCCTCAGAGACAGGCTTGCAATGATTGAAAGCTTATTTAAATTCTCAGGATTTTATGCCAGCTGAGTGGAGCTTCCTGAGATGAGGAGAATCTGTCCTCTTTGCCAGGTTCTATTCAATATTTTCATTAGCTGGTGTATGGTGGAATAGAGATCTCTTCCCAAGCTGGCAGATGATGCCAGGCGAATGGGACTGTAAGCAGTCTGGAGAACATGATCAGAATCCAAAACTACTTTAATGCACTGAACAAAATGGACTGAACTCTGCATGTTTTCATTCACTCAGGAAAGGCAGATGAAAAGCACAATATGTACGAACATTGTTTTCTGTTTGTCCTGCAAAAGATTTCTAACAGAAATCTGTGAAAGGTGCAGGAAACCAAATCCAAGGGATTTTCACAAATGCATTAGGTCCTAGAGCGTAGTGTCCCCCCTCTGTGTTCCCTCTCCTGGTCCTTGCCTCTGTCCTGCTCTTTGGCTTCCTCGTTGAAGTCTCAACCCAGTGGAGAGAAATTAAGTTAGTTGTTTTCCATTGCTGCTATTCTGAAAAATCAGCTCCAGAATTTTGTGAGGATTCTGGTCTGCTCCAGTACGGTAGATACAACTGTAATTTCTGAATCTCTGCCTAGCTTTTGGCATTCCCTCAATCAGGAAAAATATTTGGCATTGTTGAAGGATGTCTCAAGGAAGCAGATTTCTTGTCACAGTCAGTAGTATCAAAATATTCTGCAAGTTCTGTAAAAATGTGAACTAACATTGAGTATCTCACTTTCAACACTAGATTTACCTCTGATCAGCAGACTCATGGAATAGATACTGCCTTCCTTTGGGGACCTGCTTTTATGATTGCTCCTGTTCTTCAAGAGGCAAGTACTGTAATTAAAAAATGTCATCATACTGGAATAAAAGAAATGAACTGCGCTTAAGGCATTGGATGACATTCAGAGCATGTTTGCTCATATCCATCCCCTTCTTCCCTCTACTGTCAAAGCATGCAGAATGCCTTTCTGAGCAGCACTGACAGTACAGAGCTGCCCAGTGCTTGAGGTGTGAAATGCTGGGGTCTGAACCCCAAGCCCCTGAATTAAGGTTGCCATATGGGTGATTCCCACAGCCCTTCATCCAGAGGTGCTGAGTTTGCCTTATAGCTTCCCCCCAGGGTGCGGCCGGCCCTGCAGGGAGAGCCCGAAGGGAAATGAGCCCCAGGGGTCCCGCAGGGAGCTGACAAAGGTCAGGGGGCTGCTTGGGGATAAAAGCTGGGACCACTGGCAGGGAGTCAGGAGTGTCTGTCCGTGGAGTGCACTCCCCAGAGCTTCCTGGTTCAGGGCAGGCCTCCTGACTCTCCTGGAGCTGGGCCCCAGGCTGGTCAGACCTTTGTGAACGCGGGCAGATCGGGTGAGAGTCGCCATGTGGGCACCTTTCTCTTATGTATTTACCTTACTGGTTTGGCTGTTTCCCATGTCAACTATGGGAAACCTCAGTGCACTGTTCATACCACCTCTTGTGGGCCGAGTAACATCTTTCGTGGGATCACTGGGGGTGGCATCGTTTATGTACCAGCTGGTTGACCTGTTTGTACCCCCAGCGATCATTCATGTCATAACATTTTTGTCTACAATACAGTCCATGTATTGGATTCTCTTCCTGCTGGTGCTATCATTTTTGTTGGGCCTGGTCTTCGGCAAAACAAGGTGGGAGGATGAAAGTGAGGGCATTTCCCTGCTGCTCCAAGTGCTGCATGGATGTAAACAGGCTGGATGCTGCCCCTCGCATGCTCCTGTGATTGTGCTGACAGCTCCCTCCAAGGACACACACACACAGAGCAGTAATTCCCAAGTTAGGAAGAAACATGCAGATACTAAACTGGTTTCCATATTGTCACTCACCCACAGTATTTTGGAACTGCAGCATCTCCAGGGCTGTGATAGGAGTTTCCAGGCACCAGAGGCAAACGCAGCCATTACGGCAATGGCAGTGACAATGTTAGCTGCTAATAGGGCAGGTTTACAAACCAGCATTTTGCTATGGCTGTGCTGAGCATGGTGCTGGGGTCAGGGCTCTCACTGCTCAGCTGGAGCAAGGGTGGATTTGTCTCCTTGCCCCACCACTGACTCCTGACAGCACCAGGAAGGTATGTCTGAGCAGAGCTAAATATTTGCATGTGGTGTTTCCTAGAGCTGTTTGGGATCAGCATGCTGCCAGAATATCTGATACATTTCCTAGACATTGCTGATGTTCAAACATATAAACAGGCCACTGCTAGTTACCTTTTTTTAACCAACTCTTGTGCTTCTGTGAATTTAAAATGTAATTCTCATTCCTGCATCTAAAGCTGTTCTAACTCCACTGAGGCATTTCATTTGTCAGTCCTTCATCTTCAGACACCCCCAGGTTTCTGATAGCTGATGACTAACAAGGAGATTTCACAGGGTCTCAGACCAGTGAGATGATGAAAGATGTGTGAGAAACCTTTCCACAAAATGAGAGTGACAAGCCATGTGTGGCTTCCTGCAAAGAAATTAACAGAAAGGAACATTGGAAGGATATATAAAGTGATAGAAGATTTAGATAAGGGGCTCCTCATGATTTTCTGGAGGCTGCAGCATGAAATGAAGGCTGGTTGCCTGTGGCCTTATGAGGGGAAAAGCAGAGCTTTGGAAGCAACACGTTATTTGGTCTTTGGTGGGAGAGGGGTGGCAGCCAGGGCTTGTGCCAGCTAGCAGAGCAGGGGACAGAGGTGAGCTGCAAGCCCCTCACTGTGGCATTGCAGGCCAGCAGTGACAGCCTCAAACTGCACCATGGCACCCACTTGTTTAGAGAGGATGAGTCAGGGACAGACGAGTCAGGGACAGCTTTCTCTTTGGGTCAGGGACATCTGTCCCTTCACTACTTGAGTCCTAGGGTATGAGCAAGTGAGACATTCACCAAAATTAAAATGGGGAACTGCCTTACACACTGGGTTGTTATTTAGGGAGTCACGAAGGCAAAGCTCATCATGAGTCAGATGGTGGTTGCACACTTCTCTGCAGACCAGAATATCCAGGGTTGTCATAATAATGCAAAGAATATATGAAGACAGCAGCATCTTGACTTTATAGAGGTTTTCCTTCAAGTTTTCAAGGCACTTAATAGATTAAGCCCACATTTATTTGTTAAGCAGATGGTAAGATCTAAACAGACTGAGCAAACCACCACAACCTTCCTTACTACAGCACTAGGACACTTTGCCTGAAACATGTAGCACTGCCCACTGAGGGAGACAGGCCACAGGACCAGACAAATTTCCAGTTTAGGAATTCTTGTATTCAAATGTGAGTTTTATATACTCTAATAAATCAGTTATTTCTTACTCCTTCTACTGGTTGATATGTATATACATAAATGAAGATATAAAATCCCTAAGATGTCAAATGGTAACTTTGCCTTATCTCTTCTCCTCCATCTTTACTTTTCATGCTCCACCTGCTCCCTGGGGTAGACTTTGGGGATAATCCATAATTCTGCAAAGAGGCAGACATCTATGTTGAGAATCAAAATTAACCTGTGAGAATAAGCAAGCTGTGACCAAAAAAAAGGAAGTATGTTTTGATTCCAGCTTTTCCAGGAGTCATTAATTCAAAGTGCCTTTAGTGTGATTTCATCCCTGCAGCAATACAATACAATGCATATTGTAAAACTAAGTCCAGCAATTGTGCAGTTAGTAGCACTTTATTATTATTATTTATCTGCAACATTAAATCATTGCCAGCAAGACAAATATCAGGTGTTTCCTCCTTGCCATACCTGACTCTCTGCCTGTTTCTGCAACAGGAATGGTACAAGGGGCACTGAGCAGTGGTGTCTCCCCACTCCATCATTAGATGTGAAGTCCTGTCTTGCAAAGGCTGCTGTAGACCTCACTGGGATTGCTCAGATGTTAGAGGAGAGCACATAAGCCAGTTACATTTGCAAGACATAGAGCTATGTAGTAGATCAAAATAATCATAGGACATTGACTCATCCCATGGAATGGCAGTAAAACTCCCAAACAGGACAGGCTTTTTTTTGTTCAGCATTATAGATTAGCCAGGACTAGTCCACTGCTATGATAATAACTCAGCTGTAATATCCAAGATTTGATGTTATTAGAATATTCAGCATACATGTTTCCATGCACAAATATAATAAAGCTAATCTAATATCAGAAATGTAAAAAAACAAAACAAAACAAAACAAAACTTTAATCACTTTATAACCATTACAGGGAGCAAGATCTGTGGACGTATACTTCCCCGAAGCAACATGGTTTGACTACTATACCGTATGTATTTTTAAGATTCAGTTTCTTATATTTTTCACATAATGTAAATTGGTACTATTCCAGCAAAATAACTTTCAGCAGTGTTCAGCAGTATTTTTACCTCAGCATCTGTGTTTAAGAAAACTAGAGCACAAAAAGTCCACACTAGGCTAGCTGGGAGAGTAAATTACACAGCATTCAGTAGTGCTTTATTTTCTATTTTTGGTTTGTAAAGCTCTAAGACACAGAGAATGGAATTTTTCAAGAGCAGCCTATAAATTTCATGAAACTGTCCAGACTTCTTTCTCAGCCCTCTTACTGCATGTTTTAGTTCTTATACCCATACACTTTCTTGCATAGAAACAGAGACAGAAACCTGAGTTGTACTCCTGAGAATAATGCTGCAAATCATTTTGTGCATGCAGATCCACACACAATGATGCACAAATGCATCACTTTTGACAGAAGGCATATTTAGAGAGCAGGGTAAGGCTCCCTTCCAAAAGATGCTTCCAAGAGATGAAGAACAATCTGCTCTTTGGAAAACACCAGCCTCTTCTCGTTTCAGGGACTACAAGTTTTGACCTTTCAGACATCATCCCCAGTACTGTATTTCGCAAAGTGCTCAGATTCATCCTAACTGCACTCTGCTGCAATCTGCAGCACCAGTGTTGGCTTCAGCAGGAGTAGTTAGGCTGATGCTAAGAGCTTTTGGAAACGTGATCCCAGGAGCATCAGACTGTTGTGTTAACTACGCTGAGCTACACTGGCAGAAGAGTGGGCAGGACAGAAATGCTCTCAGAGAAAATTCAGACTTATTTTTAAAGATGTTTGGTCATCTTCAGCATTTGGCTGGTGTCTTCATATGGATGTTCATCCAACCATTTCCCTTTTGTCTTTTCATAAGACTGTGGCACGGCAAGGTTGAGCATTTTGTTCAGCTCTCCTTCTAGTTCTCCTCAAATCCCCCTTGCTGGGCTGGGCACGGGGAACAGCCTCAATGTCCCTTGCCCTGCATACAGGGCAGGCCCCCAGGGTTAGCAAAGCCCAGCAGCTCCCAGCATTCGGCATGGACTTGCCATTACACATGGTCCGTATCCAAAACCCAGGCTGGGTACTTACTGTGAGTTATATTAGCATTTACAGAGGGCAAAAGCAAAACCTTCCTGTTATCTGCTTGGTACATAAGTCGTGCCTACACCTGGTTTTGAGGCATTAAGCCAGAAAGGAATGACACTCAGAACTTAATGCTGTTTGTCTACACATCTATGAATTTCACACATTGAATGATGTAATTACTTTCTGAAAGGGGAAGGCTTGTCCTTAAAAATCTACAGTTTACATTCCTAAATGATTATGAATCACTTACCTTAAACTGAAATGTGATGGGCTCTATACACATAAAAAGAAGAAGCAAAAGTTTCTTTTGGTTTTTGCTCAGTGTCTGAGGGTGTCTCTTTTTTTTTCACAACATATGGAATAGTGATACCATTTTTAAAGATGATTAGCTGTCTCTCATTATGATGCTTCTCTCTCATGCATACGCATAACTGCAGGGGCTACATCATCTTTCATGTTTAAAAAGAAATGGGAATAATACCCTTGAAATCTCTTTTTTGTTTAGATTTTCACTAATGTAATTGAGATGAAAATGTACCCCTTGGTCTCTTTTTCAGCAGTATGTGGTTACAATGTAGAGTACCCGGGTTTTGGCTTTCTTAACTGCACTAATTTTTGTGGTAGGGTCTTAAAGTACCAAGTACGTGGAAGAAGAAATATATTACTGTGGCTGCTCCATTGAACAAGATTCCTCTGTTTATCCGTGGAGGCTACATCCTGCCCAAACAGGCACCAGCCACAACAACTACTAAGAGGTAATGTCATCTATGCCCGTCCCCAAACAACCATGGTGTGGGTCAGACCCACAGAGAGACAAAAAAGCAGTCAGAAGAAAGTGCAGAAAAGATGCTATCTGCAACTCCCAGCTGCCATCCCAGGTGATAAGCACAGTATTTTTATCCCAGTTTTTTCTCTGTTGCATTAGAATTCACCCCAGAGATGACCCATGTCATCGTTTCCACAGCTGAAACCTACTCCTGGCTCTGTGATTACACTCAGAAAAGCTTTTGCACCTCTTACTGCCATGCCAATCTGCTGTGAGTCAGTCAAAGTACATGTCTGCAAGGGGAAAATGCAAAACCCTTCTCCTTGGTTGAATCTATCAAATGCCATCGGAAAGGTGGCAAAGCTCAAATGTCTTTTGAGGAAAATTATTTCCCCATGCCAATGGGTAATATACTGGTTTTAAGCCTGAACCATGCTCGGAAGCTAATGTGAGTAGGGAAGGAAGGGAACAGCACTGTGCAGCAACCAATCCAGACCACAGTGAGGTAGCTCTAGTGACCAGTTGCCTCCCAGACTGCCCAGTTATCATACATTAGAGCCACTAAAGAAGGGGAAACTTTAATCCACATAAGCACTTCAGTGGGACAAGTCAAGGCAAAGAATTTATCATCATTTCAGGAGCCCTTTTGGTGAACATGGCTGTCATTTGTCTGTCATGGCCTTTTTGTAACCTTAAAATTACAGTAAATTGTGTTCGGAACTTTTTGTTAAATAACCTAGAAGGGACAATGCCCAGAGGTTTGCACTGACACTTCTCAACACGTTTGTCAACAGCCGTCTGAATCCATTTGGGCTGGTTATCGCCTTGGATGAACAAGGAGAGGCGTCTGGGTCCCTCTTCTGGGACGATGGTGATTCAATCGGTAAGCCTGGCCCTCCACTGTGAAGCAGTGTCTGTACACAGGGCTCTCCTCAGGCCACCTTTTCAGTGGTAAAATGGCACTGACTCCTGCTAGAAATAGCTGGAGAGTTGACCCTAAGTTGAACATTAGAGGTGAAAAGCAGAGTGCTCTTGAAGTCAGTGTTTTGAAAGGTGTGACACTGGGAACAGCTGGTCTGCTAGAGAGGGCAATCACTCATGTTGTGTTCCCCTGAGATCACCTAAGAAGTCCAGAGGAAGAGATTAAATAACCCACAAGTCATCTTAGCCTGACATTAGCCACTCACAACAACTAATGTGAAATGCTCATGGATTTTGTTCCCTGTTTTGATACCAACCTTCCCTGCTCTGTGTTTTGACAGATACTATTGAAAAGGAGAACTACTTCTTGGCTAAATATACATTCAGCAAAGTAAGTAACAATGTACACGGTACAACGTACAAACATACATGTAGCTGGATTTTGGTGTAGCCATTGAAGGTGCTGATGTCTAACTTTTCTCTTGAAAGCTTTTTTCTTATAGCTCAGTCTTTAAACCTGAGTACCTAATGCTTTAATTTACAGACAGCTTCAAAATAACCCAACTATGATGCTGTAGGTTTATTTGTATTTGCTTCACTGAGTATCATAGTGTCACATCATTCATGTCCCTGCTGCCATGTGCATCTGAAAAGGCACTTTTTCAGCTCAGATTTTCTTTTTTTCCCCCTGAGCCACTGCATCTGGGGATAAGGGACCTTTTGCCTGTCTTCCTTCTGTGAGCACTTTCAGTCTGATGGGTGGGAGAAGGCTACATTCCTCTCTTCAGCATTTCCCAGCAACTTTTTAACTTTGATCACTTGACATTTTTATTTTGAGGCCCAGAGAATTATATAGTCTCACTTCTTCAGCTTGTGTTTCCTTGTCTGACAGTACAGAGGTTGCTCCCATGGTTGATCTCCCACGGAGCAATTCAGCACACTACCGGCAACCCACCGTGCTGATCCCGCCGTGCTCCACGCAGCCCAGGAATAGATCAGCCCAGGGTCAGTGCACTGATGTCACACAGCACTCACTTCTGCACTGACACATCCTCAGAAAGCTCAACAGAAGAACCCAGCAGTCTAGGGTACAAATGAGAAAAATATTATAAAATAGATCTACTAGAAGCTCACATTAAGAATATAATAGTAAGTTGTGGGAGTTATTGTAAAAAAAACCTTTAACCTACTTCAATAATCTATGCAGATAGTGTTTTGTCTACAGTTCTAGTATTTGGGAAAGAAATGAGATATTGTATGCAGACTGTGGCATGGGTTTGGTCAATTGTTGGCTGACTATGAGCCAGCAGTGGGCCCAGGTGGCCAAGAAGGCCAATAGCATCCTGGCTTTTTCTAGAAACAGTGTGGCAGCAGAACTAGGGAAGTGATTGTCCCCCTGTACTTGGCACTGGAGAGGCCACATCTCAAGTACTGTGTTCAGTTTAGGGCCTCTCACTACAAGAAGGACATCAAGGTGCTAGAGCATGTCCAAAGATCAACAAAGCTGGTGAAGGGTCTAGAGCACAAATCTTAGGAGGGGTGGCTGAAGGAACTGGGGTTGCTTAGTCTGCAGAAAAGGGGAGGGGAGACCTTCTCGCTCTTTACAACTCCCTGAAAGGAGATTGTAGCTAGGTGGGAGTCAGTCTCTTCTTTCATGTAATAAGTGGACAGGACAAGAGGAAATGACCTCAGGTTGTGCCAGGCGAGGTTTAGATTGGATGGACCGTCTTAATCAAAAGAGTTGTGAAGCACTGGGATAGGATGCCCAGGGAACTGGTTGAAACACTATCCCTGGAGGTATCTAAAAGACATGTAGATGTTGCATTTGGTGGTAGTGTTAGGTTTATGGTTGGACTCAATGATCTTAAAGGTTTTTTCCAACCTAAGTGATTCTATGATTTTCTTGCTGTTTACTCCTAAAAGCCCCAAAGTAGTTTACAGAAAATATTCAAAAGATAAAATTGTGTTAACCTCTATCATGATATTGCTCTTAGAATGTATGTCTTCCAGGAGCAAGAGCAATCCAGGTTAAGAAATGGGGTTTATTATGTAAAGTCATGAGATATTTTCCTGGAACTAATACCATATGTCTAGACTTTACATTTTCTTTTTAATTTATCTTGTGCTTGATTTACTTAAAAAAAAAAAAAAACCTTATTTGAAAAAAGTATACTTCAACAGCAAAAAGGAAGAACCATAATTTCTTCTTTCTGTAGTCTGTGTATAGTAATTCACTGCAGAAAGGCTACAGAAAAACAATATCCAGTTTTATATTAAATTCTGATCTGTGCAAATTAGATTGTTGATTCACTGGCACTTCCATTTATCATTGCTCATATTTGACTTCTGCCTGTAAATCCATGACTGAAGTCCCTATCTGCATTGTAATAATGTCTAATGTGGATTTTTTATTATGTATTTATAAAGAAAACAATCCATTTCAAATAGCAAATTGTAGAGATACAAGAAACGTATGAAAGTCTTGGCACTTTTTGCACATTTCTATACTCTTAAAAACTTGTGGATGAATAATTTAATCATACCTGGTCTTAGGAGAACATGCAATTTTTTTCCCTAAGAGATTTACCAATAAGGTCTGACATCACAGTGTTTACTCAGAACCCAGCACAGTGTTGTGCAAGTAAGAGCTGCAGGATTAGACCCTCTCATTTACATTTTCTTTTAAACAACTCAGAAGTCCAGAGAAGAATTCAAGACTAGTGCATGCACTTAAATCTCAGAGAATGATTCAAGCTGCCTGCTCTGTGGCACAGTCTCTCTGTGGTTGGTACTTTAATTCATTTGACTCCTCCAGTTTGACATGCATAATGGCTAAGTGACCTAAGTCAAAATGCTCCAAGTCAAAGTGCTCCACATACTAAGACTACTAGTCTAGAAAAATACATGAGACAGATGTGTAAGATCGCTGTGCTTCAGGGATGAGGAGAGCCACGAACTCTGCCTCTGTCCCAGAGGTGGCAGAGAAGGCAGATGTGCTCAGTCTTTAACAAGTGAGTCCAGACTACATGAGAGGGATGGTGACAGGAAGACTTGCTCAAGGAAACGGGAGCTTCTGAAAGCATATGCTAACCACTAGGTGACTGAATAGCCTTAAAGGAAGTGCCTCCTAAAACTGGTCCAATCTGTTCCCTCCCTCTGATGAGAACTCAGGACCGTCCTGGACAATTGCTTTTACTCCTAGATGCTGAGGGAGGAGAGGGTCACTCATTCCCCTGGACCACCAACTCCCTGCCTCCCCAGGACCTTCTGTTCTAGACCTTGGTCAGAGGGACAATGGTGTCTACTGCAGAGGTCCTGGGTCAGGGCCTCAGAGCTTGAGTGCAACCTTATTTATATCAATACAGTTGTAATTACTGAGTTCACTATCACACTGAGTTTATTTGGTCTCTGTGGCCACCTTGAGCTAGCTCTCCTGCTTAGCCACACCCAAGACAGCAATAAACCACCACAGGGAGGCGGTCTCTCTATATTGAACCTCCTCTTATGGTGGGGCTCTGCCAATGGGGAGAAAACACCACGTGTAAGTACCCTAATAAATTCTTTTAGTGGCCTCTCCCAATTTGCTCCATACTAGCCAACATTCCTTATTTTGACAGTTTAAATCAGTGTGCTGGGGATTAGCACTTATTTTTAGTGTGGATGCCTGAAATAAGTAGTCTAAGCACAGCCCTAAGTTACAAATACTGTGATCCAGCTTCTGCTCCCCTCCTACCATGCACCATTGAAATAACATAAGCTAATTTATGCAAAAGGTTCCATCATGGGTTTCTCCGTGGCATATTTTTAAAAAGTCATGATTGCATAGCAATTCATCATTTCCTGAGCAGTGTAATTCATCTTTATTTCCTTAACAACTTTGATCACATAACAAATGCAATGATTCCTCTTCATTGCTTGCATGGGAAATTACTGTTGCTGGTGATCCAAATGCATTTGCTTAATTACTTTGTATGTCCTCTTGATACGTCCCTAAATATGGTAAATAAGAAGTATGGTAATACTACATAAAATATAGTGAAGAAAAAGTACAACAAACAAAGCTCTGTGGAAGTATGGTGTTTCTTCAGTGTCCTTAAAGCTTGGACATATGTCAAAGAGATTTCTAGCAGGAGCTGTGGAGATGTGGGACATAAAATAGGGGCAAAATACCTAGTAGTTGATGCTTGTGGAAGATGTTAACGGTTTAAAGCAGTTAGTTGTGGATGTTAATTAAATCTGCCTTAAGGTCACTAATTGAATCTCTGCATCTGGATTTTGGCTTTGCATATGCTACTGTACACTGTAAATGGGTACAAGAACCAAATCTGCATTGGTTACAAGTAGAAAACACGTCTAAGAAGATTCCAAATGAATATTGTAAATGCTATTCTGTTTCTTACTTTGTTAGTTTATAATCGTACACAAAAAGTTTCTTATGTGAAAATTAATGTGACTTTTGTTTTTCCTTACCATCTCAGACTTGAATGTCTACTTTGGAAGACATTCTCTGGGTTCATTGACAAACGAGACTGTAACAGTAACATTATGCATTAAGTCACCTCTAAAGAGTTCTTGTGGTCCTAAAATTTTCTCTGTGGCTTTTTCTAGAGAAATCTGAAGACAGAAATACTTAAAAATGGCTACCGAGGAGCTGACAGTCTGAAATACAACAAAATTACAATTCTTGGCCTGAAACTCAGACCTCATTCTGTTGTTCTGAATGGAAGAGCCATCCGTGGAGATGCTTTCACTTTTGAGCTGAGTGGGGTAAGAGATGCACTGAGCTGTTATGAAAAACCTTGGGGAAAGGGAGACAGTCAAAGAACAACTGGAACAGTTTCTTATCCACACCCCTTCACATTTTCAAATATAAACAGACCCCAATTTTTGATACAATAGTCTGAGTTTTAGAGGAGGAAAAAAGCAAGAGCTATTTTAGGAAACTTTAATCTTTGCTATTACACATACTCTCTCTTCTACTTTACGTCTACCATTTATACAAGTTTTTAAACTAATTAAATAATGGAAAGAAGACACAGCTCCACATACTGGGAGAAATGTTAGCAGTTTTAGGGGCATTATTATCATTCTGATAAAATGAGAGGACCTGTCCAAGTTATTTATCAGTGGCTGAAAATAAGTCATAGATGTTTTCTCTTGCAATTACTTAGTGCCAAAAAATAATTACAGTATATCTGCCTCTAATGGGTGCCTTCCTACTTTCAGAGGAAGGAAGGGCAAATCTCTGCTGTTCCGTTGTGTTCCTAAGGAAACTATCACTACAGAGAGACAACAGTTACAGTTTAAGTATCTTAACGAGTCCAACTTCAGTGTCCCAGATCAAAATGCATGACTTGCTTCTGCAGTGCTCCTCTAGCACCAGCAAGGAGACTCCACAGAGGGAGCACATGGAACATCCCTAAACACCCATCTGCAACAGCTTCTGTGGTCCAAATTTCCTTTTCCACGGGAGAGTAGACAAAAGGAGCAACACTGAGTAAACTTCCTTTGCTCTGGTCACTTGTCCCATAACTGTCACCAGTTGAAGTGGGTTGTGCACACTTTGTATGAGATGTAGTACTCATATCTCAGCACTGGTCTGCATGTAGGGAACTCCCAGTACTAGCACTGTACGATACCATTAACTCATCATTCAGCCACAGACAGCTGAAGCAACAAGCAATGGATGCCACATCCTATGTGACTCCACCCACTCAGCTTAATGATTTGTGTTTATCTGCCACCAAGGTGTGATCCCCATCATATGCACCCGATTCTAACATTTATTCTACTGAAGGAATCTGTAAAGGAAGAAAATTGCTGAGAATAAATTTCTGCCTTGAAGAATCGTAAAAAACTCACTTCCAGAGACGATGTCATAAATATGTGTAATCAGTACTGCCTCATGGGAAGAAATTGTTTAACAGCCAAACTGCCTCTAAGTAAGCTGAAAGCAACATAAATGTGGCAGGATAAAGAAAACATTCCATTGCTATGTGCTTGAAGATACCAATCACAGAAATCCAGAAGATAACTGCATCCTAACAGCATTGCATAAAAAGACGATTGAGAAAGACTAAAAAGCTGGTCACGAAAGTATCACTTAAAATTTGATTTAAGTAGTGACTTCAGAACTACTTCAAATAATGGAGAAAAGAGATGCTGTAGTAGGGAAGGTCCAAAATTGCACAAAATTTACATTATTTAATCCAGCTAAATATATTTCTTTTATAATTCTAAAAGATTCAGTCAAACCTCTCCCACCATTCTTGTAAAGGTGTTGCAATGTCATTACCTATAATCCTCTCATGTTTTACTGTTAAAAAAAAAAAGCACTAGCATCTTGGGTTGAGATCTTGAAAACTCACACTCTATGTAATTAAAAAAAATAATAAGATCTAAAGGGCAAATGCCACTTTCTCACAGGCTTAATGAGATTACACACTGTATAATAGTTTAACAGGCACAGAGACCATACTGTTTGAAGGGATGTAGTAGAAAGCAACTTTTACCATATTGCTTTTGCTTTATGGAACGCAAACTTGCCTGAAGGCAGTGCTGAAATGTATAACTGAGCGATAGCTCTTTGTATATAAATAGAAGCAGTTTGCTTAGTAATAAGCCACTTCTTTCTCTTTGATTCATGCAGCTCTACTCTGATCCAACATTTGTAATATCACAGAATCTTCCTGTTATTAGGAGTCTCCTATAATTTTTTCCCCTGGAGTAGCATACCCTCAGAGCCACAGGACCTGTACTGTAACTGCAGCAGGGATGTTGGAAGAGCATTTCTGTTGCCCAGGCTTGTGCTGATAACAAAGTGACCCGGGCATAGGAAGGGTTCTCCTTTTTCTTCCACTTGCATCCTCTGCTGGGAAGTGCAAGGAGGTTCCCAATGTCCATGCAGTGCTTTCTGGCTGCCTGGAGCTTTTGCATTAGCATTTGGATAGGGCTGCAGTATTTTTGTCTGGATCTAGCCCTATATTTGACTAAAAGGCAAATTATCCAAGAAGTGGAATTCCTGCTTACCGAGTAGTGGTGGAAAACTGTTTCTGATGAGAGATGAAAATATTACATACTTTGAATAAGTGATCTAAGCATAGACTGTTAGAGTAGAAAATAGCTAAAGAATACAGCTAAGAAGTGTGAATGGATATCGTGCATTTTAATTATTATTAATTCTGAAACCTAAAGATAAAACTGATGAAGTGCTGAAAATGGAAATTATGGAAGTAGCATAAAATACATGTTATTTTACACTGAACAGAAAGAGAAAGAGAGCAGGACAGGTATTGTATTTATAATTTCATATTTAATTCATACTATTAATTAATTTTAAACTGTTCCTGAATATCTAAAAGGGATGTTGAATTCGATACAGCAGTAGAAAATACATACTGTCGTCAAGTCAGTTTTGCCTATCAGATGAGGTTAAGGGAATCATGAAGGTCTAAGCTCAAGTTTCCCTTATTCTCTGTTTTGAGCTGGTCTTTTTTTAAGTTAACATAAAGTTGTTCATTATTTTTATGTCTTTTCTTTTTCTACAGAAACTCACTTTATGGATTTCTGCCCCACTTACCCAGGAACTCAACATTAAGATTTACTAGGATGTCCAGGAAACACTGATGTAATTTAGCATCCTTGGCTCTCATGTATCCATCTCACTTTGATTTTAATGTAAAAAACCAGCCATTAAAACGTTGCTTATGCGCCTGATGACTGGCCATGTCCTATGTAGTATTTGTGAATCAGTATTCTTCAAATAAAATTTTCAGTAGTAATTAATGAGTATTACCATAAACTGATGTGTGTTCAAAATAGCACAGAAGAAATCATACTCAAAGTTCTCTCTCACCACAGATGGAGATAATATTTGCAAGTGTTCTCAGTGAGACCATATTCTGGACAGCATACACCGTGGGCTTTTTCAAACCTATGGTGGCAAAAAAAAAAAAACAACCAGAAGGGACAGCCAAATAGCCAGTTTGGTTCACACAGCCCTGTCATGGGGGAGGCAACGTGTATTTTTCAGGAGGGAAACAGAGCTCATTAAAGGTTGGGGATGCCTAGGTCTGCTTTGTACTTCAGCTATTTCTGGCTACAGAATGATATCCCAAGATCATAAGAAACTCCAGCTTGTGGAAATAGCTCTAAGGAGTCACTGTTATTCTAATAACATAATACACATCATACATGATATAATAAATCTTAATATAATACTATACAAAATATTATATAACCAGCTGGTACAAATCAGCCAATTGTTCCAGACTAAAAAATCTACAACCAAAGTGATCACTTGCTTTTGTCTCCTTTTCCATGCCCCTGAACTGTAGGAATCACAGCCTGGGCGTACCTTGGGATCCAGCAATCATAAAAAGATCTTGTTGAAAACCTGGGGGATTTCTTTCAAGAATCTGGTTCTCTTTGGACACTGTTCCCAGTGCTAGAGTAGCTCTTACTACACCAAATGGATGGTGTGCTTAAATGTCCACTGTGACTTCTGACAGGATGGATCCACATCATGACAGGGTGAAAGTTTCACAAACTCAGCTGTTCCCATGATTTTAACTCTATGCTAAAAATCTCTTTTTGCCTTTGCTAATATTTATTCATGAGAAACTCGATTTGCAATTTGCAACCATGAGAGCTGTATATTAAATGGATACTCCAGTAAAGAGGTTGGGAAGGGACTGTGATCCAGTTTAGGCTGCTAGCACCAGCTTTCCCCTTCCCAGCACTGCAGTACTCCCCAAAACATTGCAGCTAGTGTTAGACTTCATGACAAGCTCCTTAAGGTGCTCGTGACAGTTCTTGTTCCTACCCCCACCACAACACAAATGTACAGAAAATCCTTCTCATGGCAGAAATGCCTTAAGGTGGAGAAACGTGAGAAGTGCGTGCCCTGGGTCCACGGACCGAGCAGACTAAGGGCCTTGTGCAAAGGGGGAGCGTGAGGATGGTTCGTGAGGGCCACGTGTGTTCAGGAGAGAGGAGAGCAGGAGACCCTCGCTCAGAGCAGGCGCCGGCGGGAGGCAGCCAGAGCTGCCCTGCCTGCACGAATCCGAGGAGGGGCAGGGCCCAGAGGACGTGCTTGTCCCGTGTGTCACAGAGCTCAGAGGCCACCCTGAGGCCACTCTGGAGGCTCCGGCTGGTACAGGGGACGCTGGCCCAGCTGCCACTGGCCACGCACATACTGCCTCAGGGCTTGGCCACCCTGCCAGTCGTCCCCTTGTGCTGCCTGTGTGAGCCTCGTGGCTGCTCACGCCATTGGATGCTGCAGACACAACCAGAGATAGCTGTCGGATGGTCTGACAACACGGGATGGATGGGGACAGCAGAAGCAGACCAGTCCTGTGCAGAATCCAAACTCTCCCATGCAGCCTTTGCAAAAATGGTTTCAAAGAGGTACCTGCTCTCAGTTTTCACCCAAAAGTGAGGATGTTAGCACCTCACCATGGCAAAAGAGGAAAGAGAAAGAGAAATCTGAGCACCAGGTCAGAGAGATCAAATTTGTAATCCACCTGGCTGAGAGCATGGGGACGAATGATTCAGTTCATATGGAGGGAAGGCTGTTGTTTCTTTAGTGTGGAGGGTTTGTCTCTAATCTGCCTTAGAGTGTGGGTAAAAGCAGGAGTGGGAGAAAAGAGGGGAGGTGGTAAATTTGCTGACAAATGGTGAAAGAGATTGGTGTGGAAGTTGGAGCACAGAGCTGGCTGGAGAGCAGGGAAGATGTCACCTCTGCAAAGAGCCTTTGGCTGGATAGCCACGTGAAGCCAGACAGTGCTCATTGGTTTTCTGTGGAATCAGTGACTAACCTAACAATTTCATATATATCTTAATAAAATAAAGGAAAAAACCCACACTCTTACTGGCATCAATATGCTGTTCAGGCTTGTATTACAACCTGGATTTTATTCCTTTCTTGTTATCGTGCTCTTTGTAGCTTCAGCGAACACAACAGGAAATCACTGGTTGATAACACACCTGCCTTGGGCTCTGATTTCACATATTTATTTCGTAAAAGTAAGCGAGATAGCCCCTGGTTGGCATTTGTATTAGGGACATCAAAGAAAAACAGAGGTTTTGTGCGTATGTCTGTGTATATATCTGGCTATTTATCCTCTCTGAGCATTTTGCTGCAGATGCAATTTTAGATCCTTTATTTTTGATTTTGAGAAAAGGATAAAGTCTTCAAAACCAAATACAGATCATGTGCTACAAGTGATATGAGCTGGATCCAAGAACCTACAGAAAAATATTTTACTGACTTTTAAGATTAGATTAGACTAAACATGAACATCTCCAAGTGTTGGCATGGATGAAATTTATTACAGATACAGGTCTTCAGTGGAGAGCGAACTTCTCAGGCTGGGTTTTAAAAGTGTCTGTAGTCAGCAGCTTTCTCAAGCCTGCCTTTGTTAGCCACAAGACTCACCAGCTGAGTCCTTCAAAACCTGAAGGAATTGAAATGCAAAGGGAAAAATCTTACTGTGCATTTCAAAACCCTGTTAATTCTAGGCTCCTGCCTTATGAAGCTATGAAGGGAACACTGAAAATCACCAGCCAATGTACACTGACCACTAAGAATACACCATTAGGCTTCACATCTGCAGAGGAAGAAAACAAACATTCCCCATGCTACTCCATGTACACTCCAACTTTTTTTCAGCTAATAATGGGTGATTTTAGGTTTAATCTCAAAAGAATCTGCTGCCCATTCCTGTGAAAGGCTTGTGCTGGTTTTGTATAACATGAAAAGATGGTGGTAGCCTGAATCAGTTAGGGGGAGGTGCACAGAAGACTCTGCTATGCTCAGTAAACTGGGCACAAACCCCACATTTGGATATGGCCAAATGTAGTATTGTATGTCTTGGAACAAAGAATGGACAGAAGAAGACAGGACACTGGTAGAGCAAAGACACTGGAGGAGATCTGGGGTCCTGTTGTACTACCACCTGAGCATGAGTTCCCAATGAAAGGTTTAATCAAAAAGGAGGCAGAGGATCCTCAGATACACAGACAAGTAAAGGCAGACATGTTATAATTCATCCATTCATTATACTGCTACCATCTTTCTGGAACACTCTGCTCCATTCTGGTGTCAGAGGTTTGTGGAATATTCTGAAAAACATAGGCGTGCTACAAAGAAAAAACACCTTTCCACCCCCCCTGCGCCTGAAGGACCAGAAAAACATATCTTCCAGTGAGATCACCCCAAGGAGCTAACCTGAGGTTTGGGGTACTGTGACTGAGGGTGAATAAAGGAACAGGCAGACATCAATGCTCAGCATCACAATGCAAGAAAGAAAACAACCTCCCTGGAGTGCCTCTGGGTACAGAGTCCCATGAGGATGACTTCTTGGCTTCCCTCCTCCCAGATCTGTGGGTGCAGGTGGCTGGAGCCCTGGCAGCAGCACACAGAGACCTGGGCTGGGACATTGTCACTGTGCTCACCACAGATGCAGGGAAGGCAGATGCTGCTGTGGAGGGCTACGGCATGAAGGTAAGATGGGCACACTGGGCTCCGAGGGAAGGAGACTCACAGGGCTTCCTCCTGCAGGGAGCACTGTCATCACAAGGGGGGAATAGATCTGCCAAAGGATGTTCTGACAAAATTGAGGTTCCTCTCTAGGGACTACAAACTATAGGGATTAAAACTAGCACAGATGCAGAATTCTGACTATATAAGCCCAAACCAATGTTTCCAGGCCATACCCCAGCTGTGTCATCCACTGTGCCATGGCCACTGAGAAGCCATCCTATAAGCATCGCAAAGGAAAAAAAAACTCATAGCAGACTATTCTGTTTGCTGTCACTCAATAAACTGAGCAAGTTCTGTGGATTTTGGGGAGACACCACGGTTTCATATAGAAAGGCTGAAGGTCCCCAAATATTCCTGTGCACTGTCCTGGCCACTGCACTCAGGACTTGGTGAAAGCTATGAAGAAAGGGAGGAAGGTTCCCTTCCCTGAGAGCAACCTGGTCAGCTGGAGAAGCCCTGAGAGTGCAGAGGCAGGGAGAGGGGCACGGCGAGCAGGAGCAGAGCCTGGGAGCTATTCTGAGAAGTTCCACGCCTGAGACAGATGGGGAGGCTTTTCCTAGGGACCAGCAGGCCACTTGCCAGCCCAGGTGCACCACCACTGCTGTTATCAAAGTGTTCCCAGGCACAGCAGAGTAAGGTGATAAGCAGTGCAACAGTACAGCAAGCAGCAAAAGCAGAAAGCAGCCACTAATGAACACTAGACTGGGACACCCTTTAAGGCAAGCAAGGCCCACGGCAAGCACAGAAGCCTGATGACTAATAGCCAAACAGCAATAACAGTGATAAATATCTGGCAGATTCCAATGAAATCCGTCATTACCTTGAACTCTTCAAGCCACACGCGGGATGCCAAGGAGGACTGTCATGGTTTAACCCCAGCTGGCAACTAAGCCCCACACAGCTGCTCGCCCACTTCCCCCTGGTGGGATGGGGGAGAGAATCAGATGGGTAAAAGTGAGAAACTCATGGGCTGAGATAAAGACAGTTTAATAGGTAAAGCAAAAGCCACGCACACAAGCACAGCAAAACAAGTAGTTCATTCACCACTCCCCATCAGCAGGCAGGAGTTCAGCCACCTCCAGGAGAGCAGGGCTCCATCACCCATAACAGTTACCTGGGAAGACAAACACCATGACTTCAAACATCCCCTCCCTTCCTCCTTCTTCCCCCAGCTTTATATGCTGAACATGGTGTCATATGTTGTGGAAAATCCCTTTGGTCAGCTTTGGTCAGCTCTCCCAGCTGTGTCCCCTCCCAGCTTCTTGTGCACTCCAGACTACTCACTTGTAGCAACTAGACAGCTCCTAAAGGTTGTGCAGAGTTGCACCACAGAAAAAGACCCAAATGGAAGTGATCTTAAAGTAATGAGAGTTGTAGGTGAGTTTTCTCTGTTCATTGAACTTCGCTCAGGAGATTGTTGCAATTGCAGCTTGTGTTCAAATCTAATGGAGCTTCAGGGATTTACCCAAACCATTTTGGGGTGCTGTTTGTAAAGAAAAGGTATTGTCCATTGACCCAGAGCAACCGAGTTTCCTTCTGAGGAGTTTTTTTGCTCTATCCACTCCTTCTTGGTGCTTCTTGCTTCATTTGTGCTTCCTGAGCACTCACTAGCAGCCCTACCTTGATTTCTAGCACCTGTGGGATACAATAAAATCCTCCCATAATCTTGCTGATAGTTCAGAAGGACTACTCTGCTTCCTCCCACCTTTTCCTTCCCTACCCTCCATATAAACACAAGAGTGTAAGGGGCATAATGAGGATGTGCAGAAATTAAATGTGCTGCTGATCTTGTACAAGCTCCTGCAGACCCAGGGATTACTTGATGCATGAAGGACCTCCCTGCTAGATGGAAAAGTGCTGTGAAATGATCTACTTTTCATTGATGCTATCAATCATACTTAAGTGATCAAACAAGGATTGCAAAGCACTGCAGAGCTGGATGTTCTGGGATACTGCTAAAAGTCACACCTGGAAAGCTGCTCACATCAGAAAGGCTTCTCAGTATTTCACTCCTTCTCTTCATTGGGCCTACTTTTACTCCTCTGTGTCCTCCCCAAGAGAGCTCCTGGCTGACCTTTCACCTACTGGAGTGATTAGACTACATTATGTCTGTCAAGTGAGATATTTACTTGTGAAGATATCCGTGATTTCTGAATAACTAATAGCAAAACTGTCATAAGAAATATCCTCTCAGTTTCTAGCTGCCTTCTCCAGATCCTGTCTTCATTCCTAGCTGATGGTGGATGATGAAGTTTCTCTCAGTCCTGTCATAGGTTCCTACTAGAGGTCCATCTGAGCCTCTTCCTATAAATGTTGGTCTTGATGCCTTCTCCAAGCAGTAACACCACCATTTTGGAGTATTTTCCCCTCTGTATCAAGAGTCCAGATCACAGATTTGTAATACTTCTTTGATAGACTATGATGTCATGATAGTTTTCCAAACATCCATAAAAGTTCTCTAAACGTCTAGTTTAAAAATCAATATTTAAACCCAGATAAAATATAGACATTTCAATAGAAATTCAGAGGAAGCAAAAAGGAAAGCAACACTGTTCTCTGTTCTCTGAAAGGGTGTTGATCATTTTTTTTTCACTACTTGATTATGCTTTCTGGAGAATAAATCTGAGAAAGCTGAGATAAAAAGCATAGCAATTACTGGTTCCATATATATGCATATGTACATATATATAAAACTTCACACAATAGTTTTGAAGATATAAGCAATGTTCCTCTCTTTTTCCTTCCATGGACAAAGTTTGAAGGGAAAACTGTTATGAGCCATTACCAAGCTGGTAAAAACAAAAGGACACTTCCTTAATACTGATGTGTTTTTAGATCAAGCAGCTGGAAGTAATGTATTTTATGGCAAAGAAGAAACAAAGTTTTTAGTAATATGTAGAAGAAAATAATACAGTGCACAAATTATGAACCATTTCATTACTTTGTAATGCTTCATGATCATAGAGGTTTAAAGGTTAAAAAAGGAGAAGGCGTTTGAGAAACTCCAACTTACGAGTCTGGAGTTAACACGTAGTTGAAAAGCAATGGGAGTAAAATCAGTGTACACTCAGTTTACACAGAGTCTGTTTGCCTGTCTGACAGATGCTTCCTGTTTTCCAGCATCTGAGGGGAGTTCCAAACCATGAAGTAACAATTTGAAGATGACTGTAATGTCTTCAAGAGGTCTTTTGTATGTGGATGAACCTTCTTTTGTGTGCACCTATCAGACAACTGTATTTTTGAGTGTATTGTAAGTACTCCTTTCCTTCTCAGTGAATCACCTGCAGCTACACTTTTGAGCCCTATTTGAAATGTAGCTATTTATATACTCAGAAAATACACTTGCACATGAAATGTTCATGTCAAACTGGCAATAAAAATAAAACAACAGGGTGTTTCATTTAGGATTTAAAAAGATATTACAAACCCACCGTTTTGTAAAATATTTGCATACATTCTTAATTTTACCTTGTGTGAGGGCTAAATTTAATGTTTTGGGCGATGCATAACATTCATACTGACTTTTCTGAAAGTGATGTATACAATAAAGATGCCCCCATATTAACATTTTCGTTCAGATGAGGAGCAAGCTTTTGAAGTGAACCTCCTGACTCTCTCAATTTGCTGCACTTGGGTATGGGAACATGTAAAGTGAATTTCTTTCACACAAGCTAAAGCAGAACAGGTTCTCAAGGGCAGCATGCAAAGCACTCCAACCATCAAGGAGCATTCAGGCTATATGGAAGAAAATCCACCAGAAAGCGTACAGGATACCTGTTGCCTCCTCAGCACCTGGCCTTTCACTCTGCAGTCTGCTGCTGTTGCACTGAGTTGCTTTCTACAGTAGACATTGGCTTCAAGGCCCAAATTTGGGCTTTTTGTTTTTGTTTTAACTCATCCTTGCACAACAGAGAGGAGGGGTAAGATGCACATGCAGTGCTCTTTCCCCTCTGAAACCTCATCCATAACAAAAATTTCAAAAATTTTCAGCCTGATTGCTGGAAAGACAGTGTGAACTCAACACTCCTAACAGACTGTTAAAATACTATTAGTTTGCATTACTGTTATTAGTAGTATTTTGCATTGCTATTGGCTTGCATAGCAATCCTCTTTCTGCTTTATTAGTTTAGCATGCCACTGCTAATTTTTCTGAGACAGTGAATAAACTTTCATGATTCTTAATGTTACATCTGTAATGGACTAGATGACCTTTAGAGGTCCCTTCCAACACAATACATTCTATGATTCTATAATACTGCTATGATATTTTGTTTTGGGGTACAGAGGTCAAATCAGTAACTACTGAAATACTGCTTTATGAAGGACATCCTTTTAAACATGGCATCAACTTTTGTTTTAATGATACTTAGATTTGGCAAATACACTTTACTGTAGGCATGACAGGTAGCGGTGTCATAGTAGTTTTATTAACCTACTTTGGATATTCTCTAATAGCCCTTTTTGTGTGTGTGTTCCGTTTTCAAGGAGAGCAGTCTATCTCCCACTTCTGTCTACACTGCTATTCTTCCTTTTACTGCTCCAGATCATACCTTGTCATTGTAAATCTTGTCAGGCAGGACAACTGTTGATTATTTGGCTCCGTGTTCTTGATGGAGCCATTATTAAGCATAA
>NW_008616971.1:7878-17353 GCF_000691845.1 Merops nubicus | reverse complement strand
CTGAATCTTAAAAAGCAGTAATTATCTTCTTATAAGCAGATCTTGAAATCCACCCCTTCAAGAGCAAATGCTTTCTTCATGCTTTCTTCATTTTCCGCATCTAGAAAACAGAAGATGCTAATATAGAGATAGTAAGAAATTAATCTTCCCTGTAGTTGTTATTAACACTGACATAATTACAATGAATTTTATGGGTTAGTTCCTATGCAGTCAATGCTTGCATAGGCTTAACAAGTCAAAGCTATTACAGTTCCTTTTCTTAATGCAATTTGTTTTGTACCCTTTAGGATTAGAAATGCCTAAGGGCTTATTGATATGTGCTGTGCTTTCTTCAGTCTTACTGAACACAGGGAATAAAGAAATATGGAGATTCCTTCTGCTGGAATGTAAATATCTGCAGCCCAGTCTTGGAGATGAGTGGGGTTGCCTCTCACCATCAGTGTAAACAACAGCACATCCAGCAATGTCTCATCCCCCTCTGAATCAGGCTCCTACTTCTGGCTGCGTGAATCCCACCCTGAATCCCATTGCTAGTGTTTGCCAGGTCTCATCACAACAGGAGCCTAGACACCTAGCCCCACATACATACCTACTCTGTAGGCATCTAATATGTAGCTGAGATGATTTCCACCCAAGAAGCTTCCACTGCTTCAGAACTGCAGCTATTCAGATTGTCAAGCACCAGACTGGAATTGGACTGCCAATCCCAATGTGAAATTTCTTCCCCTAGATGAATCCCTTACCAAGTGTAGGAGGGAGGGCTCTTGAGATGGTCCTTCGTGTCCCAGGAACCAATCTGTAGTAGCTGTCAGGCAAGCTAGCTGCAGAAAAATAATGCTAATTAAATACTGAAAAAGCAATCACAAGGATAAAGTAGTTTATGCTACTCATACTATAAAGGTTTTGTTGACAGATAGAAGGGAGGCAATGATCCTAGAATTATAGAATCATAGAATCATAGAATGTCTAGGCTGGAAGGGACCTCCAAAAGTCATCTAGTCCAACCCCCCCACCATAAGCAGGGACATCTCCAACTAGATCAAGCTACTCAGAACTCCATCTAGCCTGATCTTGAATGTCTCCAGGGATGGGGTCTCCAACACCTGTCTGGGTAACCTATTCCAGGGATCTATCACCCTCATACCGAAGAACTTTTTCCTCACATCTAACCTAAATCTCCCCTTTTCTAGCTTAAAGCCATTACCCCTCGTCCTGTCACTACAAACCCTTGTGAACAGTCCCTCCCCTGCTTTCCTGTAGCCCCTCTCAGGTATTGGAAGGTTGCTATAAGGTCCCCCTGGAGCTTCCTCTTCTTCAGGCTGAACAACCCCAACCCTCTCAGGCTGTCCTCACAGGAGAGCCAGTCCAGCCCTCTGATAATTTCTGTGGCTCTCCTCTGGACACGTTCCAACAGCTTCATGTTCTTCTTGTGCTGGGGGCTCCAGAGCTGCTTACAGTACTCCAGGTGAGGTGATTTTGAGGAGCAGAAGGATTATGGGTGAGGGTGGCTTTATGAGACAGGAAGAGGGGCTACAGTTTTCCTGTTAGCCCTGTTGAGAACAGCATGACTGGTTGCATAGCAGTAATTGGATAGCTTTTCCTCTCTTCCCCATTGAACCTCTGGTTCTTCTTCCAGCCTCATGTGGTTTGGGGAACTCAGCACATACTCCATTACTCTAGTTTTAGAGTCATCTCTGTTGTTTTAAAAGTTCCTTTGAAGTTTTGGAGTTTTAAAATAAAATTGATCTGAAGCATTGAAGAGCAACACTAACAGTTTACACATTAAATCTGGAATATATTTGCATTGTATATGTATGACAGCAATGACTGCCTAACTGGTTTGGCTCAGTTAAGTCACCTGTAAGATCACTGCAGGGTATCAATCAAAGGTTAGCTCTAATGTTTTGTGGGATAACTGTCTCCTTAAACCTGCTCTGACAACCAGCCAAAACCAGGCAAGTGATCAGTCTTACTGATGTTGCCTAACAAGTTTGATCTTTCCCTGTTGCTTCACAACTGCAGCAGCTGCTACAGGTGGGAATACTCAGAGGTTTTAGCTATGCAGTTGATGCTGTAGGAAAACCAAGGAACTAGGACTATTTCTTGTAGAGACATACTCCACGTGCAAAAACAACCACAATCTGAAGCATTATTTTACAAGGATATTTTTGCTGTTTGCTGTGTTAAATACAGCTACAGATAAACATTATCTGCTAGGCTTTTTTTCTGCTTGAGTAAGCCTGAGCTGTGGAGAGACCAGCGGACATTCCTTGGAAGCAGGAAACTGTTGTGTAGAGTGCACCCATTCTGGGTACTTGTAGGACAGTGGGAGTTGCTGACTACAACAGATAGTATGTCAGGCCTTAAGAGATTTAAATTTCATAAGTATTTTGTAATATTTACAACACTTTTATTAAAATCATTTAAGATATAACGATGGGAAAAGCCTGGGCAACATTAAAAAAGTTATAGGAACTAATTGCTGCTGTAGGAAGAATTAGTGAAAAAAACCCAAGGAGAAAGTGACTGAAGCGATCTTTAAGAGACAGTATCTCGGGACTCTCCTTTCTGTGGTGATGACTGTACTGCATTCCCACGCATCGCTGAACCTTCCCCGAGAGCTGAAGCACCCCAGGCACTGCTGTGTGAAATAATGCAGCAAAGCACCCCAGCAGCCTGCAGCTGAGAGAGCTGAGCAGCCACTCTGCCTGACAGTGACACCACAGAGCAGCTCAAAGACAGCAAATCCAGCTGTTGGGGACAACTGGCAGAGAGCACAGCTGGCAGAAGCAGCTACAAGGCAGTCCAGCGGCCGGGGGGGGTGGCGAGCAGCCAAGTGGGGTTGCTAAGTTCAGCTTAGAGCACAAGGTCCTTTTGGCTTCTCCAAAGCAGGGTGGTGACACATTAAGCTGATACAGCACGAGCCAAGCTCTGTCTTTTGGGAGGACAGCTTGAGCCCAGAGCAGGTGGATTCTATGCTGAAAAGTGAGAGATGATTAAAGGGGGAGAGTTGTGGCTGATGTTTTCGCTGCCTTCTGGGCCACACTAGATGAGGACTGCAGCCAGTATGTTCTGAGGAGGGGTAGCTCTGTTTACTATCAATTGTTTCTCACCCAATCCCTTACAAGTTTCCATTTCTTAAATCCGTGTGTGCAAAATATTGTTTATCAATGGTGAAAAAAATGTCTTGTCTTAGGTGCATCAATTTAATTCCCTTGAGTTTCAAGCTGACAGTCTGACTCCTGTTCTCTATCTCCTAAGGTGCCTTGGAAACTGCATCTACTGGCCAGTCCATGCTTGGGGAAAGGGCTATGACCCACCTTCTCCTATTCTACAGCACTATGAACTCTTCACAGCTGTTATCCATCTTGTCTCTAATTCCATGTTGGACATGCTGCTCTCTAAAGCAGAGCTCTGTATATTATGTGCATGATCTTTGTGTCTTATAGGCACGTGTTTGCATTGGACTTCATTGCACCATTATAACAGGGAACTTAGCTTACCATGACATTCCAATCACTTGATAGAACTACTTTTTTTTCCTTATTAATAGTCTCCATTATGTTTTATCTGTGAAGTTTCCCAGTAAATGAAAAATACATTGAATAGAACTGATCCCGCAACATGCCATTATAAACACTCTCTAGTGACTTTCTGAGTCATAATCTCTTATAACATGTGCTGTATTCATTTTGTATAGTGCTGATTTTTAATCAGCACATCATTTGGTGAGAAATTATATCAAATCCTTTAGTAAAATCTAGATGTATTACATTTCATTGTCTCCATTCACTGATTTTATCAATAGAAGTACTTATCCAGCAGTATTTGTTTTCCGTGTGCTGTCTGTTGCCCATCTCTGCAGTTATCTTTAAAATTCGCATGTTGAACCTTAGCCTAATTTAATCTCTTTGAGGCAGGAACAATTCCAGTGTTAAGACAGTGCGGAGCACAAAGGGAATTCAGAGAACTGCTAATAATAACCGTATGCCGACTATTCTTCAGCTCTCTGCTGTGACCTAGTTGTTTCACATTTATTGCATTACTTTAGTCTGGACAGAATTTGAAGTGCCAAGTCCAGAAAAAGACTTTGGTATCTACAAGTTACATCCTGAACCGTCCATATTATGGGATTCTCCCCTTATAGAAGAATTTTAAAGCCTGTATTAGAAGTCTGTTCTTCTTAAATAGAGCATATATACATATAGACACCCGAAAAAGACAGCTATTGAGAATTAGCCTCTAAGAAACACTGCAAATAAGGCTGTGTTTGAGATCCCACCACTCTCCATGACAAGAATTTTGCTACGTGTCAGCTCACTATCCCAGTATACTTATTCTTTTAGAAACAGAAAAAGATTCACTCTTTTCCTGTAAACCATGAAGAGCATAATCTCTCTCCTGCCTTCTGCATAGAGATGCAGTGATCTGAGCACTGAGACAGATCCCCTTCCTCCCTCAGTCTGGAAGCTCAGATCCACATCTCTGTGCAGGCCTGTGTGGTACCATCAAGGTGCCTCAAAAGAGGCAAGTGGTGGCTGTGTGCTGGGGCTGCTCTGTTTGGGAAAGGAATGCAAGATTCTCAGAGAAGAAGGGGTCAGACAGTCAGGTCCACTCCACAGGACGTAGTGTTACCCTAAAAAATAATGGCCAAGATGGACATAGAAGAGGGATCTTGTGTAGCCCAGCAGCCCAATACAGCTACTGCTAAGGGTTTGCTTAGCTGCAACAGCAGTTTTTTCCAATGACTAGGTGTCTACCATCTAGTATTAAACCACATTTATTCCACAGATAGTAGGAAGTAGTTGGTCTGCACAGAGTGACATATTTGTGACCCTCACAGAACGAAGTAGTGCAGAGGAACATCAGTGTGGTGTGATAGCAGAAGCCTTGCAAGTGGAGACGGGATGTAAGGTGGAGCAGCAGCAGAAGTGGCTGAAGACAGAGGGCACAAGATGTCAGCTGCGTGAACAAGTCGCTGGCTGGTAAAGAAGTGCAGGCTGGGAGCTAGGCAAAAGTGTTTTTTGGAATAATTTGGAAATTTTTTTGAGCAAGTCTCAAGCAGATGGAAACCACACCATGTACAGTAAATTTGGAAGTAAAATGGAGTTTCAAACCAATGAAACACGAGGAAGGTGCAACATGTTGGACAAATAGCCCCAGGTGAGGATCGTCAGAGCTGGAAGAAGCCACCAACATCACAGTCCTCCTTCCAGCAAAGAAGTGGAAGAAACTCCATGATGTACACCACACTTCTCCTGTCAATGTGCATGGGACACTGATGACTTGCTGCAACCCCCATCTTCCTCTCTAGCAACACAGATGCTATCAAATGCAGGACATACACCTTTTATCTGAGAAAACAATTTAAAAAGACAGAATCTTCTTCTGTAGTTGTAGTCTCACAGTTTTAGCCAAATAACTTCTTCAATCATAAACTCTATACCAAAAATTATTTTTATAAAACAGAAGCTGTCCCATTCTATTGCACTGCCTTTTAAACGTATCTAATATATTACTCAATAAGACAAACAGATCATGAGAGTATTACTTTCAGTGTGGTTGTAAATAAAGTATATGCCTTCCATTGCCACCAATTAAGGAAAAGGTTTAAAGAAATAGAACACAATTAGTTAAAATCAGAACAATTCTCCAGCTCTAAAATGAGATATTTATGTTTCAAAGGTCTTTCTCCTCAAAGGGGGAGGGGTATTCAGAAATGTTTTAAACATCAAAAAAAAAAAGAGAGTTATATAAACTTGTATATCTTCTATGTGTTTAGTAGAGCTGCTTTTACTATTTTTCATTGGCATTGAAGATACAATTTCCCAGAAAGCTCACTGGGGAAAAAAAACTTTTGATGGATATGCAATATGTGTTAGTATTTGCATTTCTCACCCTGTCTTCCTTTACTACAAAAAAGGAATCAATTTAATTAATTAGATTTAGATAGCAAACGTCTGTAGGAAGCTGATTTTGGAAAGCAACTATAAAAATAGCATATTTTAAGAGAGCTTTTCAAAGATAAACTAAAAGGGGAATTAGAAATTCAGACAATATAAAGAATAGAGTAAATGTGAAGTGTAAAGATCCACTACACAGTGAAATAGATATCTAAGTTTTGGAGAGTAATTCAAATGATAGGCTCTTGTGCTGCATTTACTTTATGGGAAAACCAAGGTCCATGGGGCAGACATAAGGCAACGGTGTTTGGCTTGGCTTCTACAGCCTGAGAGACTCTGTTAGTAAGTTAAGTTCACAAACTGGCTGGGAAGTTGCACCAAGGTCTACCAAGGTTGGTATTAAGACTAATGCTACATTCTGCCTATGGCTTAGATTTCTGAAGGAAATAAAAATTAATGGCTTAGTTTAAAAGAACAAATTGAGCTAATATTTGTACTATGGTTAATATTTATTTCTTTACCATACTATGTTGTGCTGTGAAAGGCTACTACCAGAAGAAAAAAAGTATGATCAAGTTTGACAGAATAACCAATGAAGACTTCTATCACAATGATTTGCTGTGCTGAGAGAGACTCCCGTGCCTCGTGTGCCTGTGCTAGGGTTAGGATTAGGGCTTCAGCACCTACAGGATCTCTGCAGCCTGGAGGACCAGCACACAGGAGTCACACGGGTTTCAATGCAGACAAGTGCAAAGCCCTGCACTTGGGATGGGTCAGTGCAGGCATGGGTACAGGATGGGGTATGAGTGGCTGGAGAGCAGCTCTGCAGCAAAGGTCTTGGCAGATAGCAAGCTGAACATGAGTGAGCAGGGCACTCTGGCAGCCAGGAAGGTCACCAGCACCCCGGGTGCACGAGCAATAGCCTAGCCAGCAGGCAATGGCCATGATTTTTTCCCAAGGTCACATCTGGGTCAGCATTGGGACCCCCGTGATAAGACAGTCAAACTGCAGAGATGCCAGTGCAAGATGATTAAGATGATTAGGGAGCTCCTGATTAGAACATAATAAGCAAGGAGAGCACAGTGAGCTCTCCTGGTGTAGCCTGGAGATGAGAAAGATGAGGAGGAGTCTAACTGCTGTTTTCCATTACCTGAGTGGAGCTATCTGATAGTGCAAGAACTGCCTCTGAGGTGCACAACAAAAAGGGCAAGAGGCAGGAGTCACAGGCTGCAGCTAAGGAAATCTTAATTGGATGTAAGGCAAAACTTCACAAGCAGTTAAACACTGGAAAGGGTCACTCAGTGAAGCTGCCTTGGAGAGTTTCAAACCACAGCTGAACAAGGCCTTTAGCAACTTGATCTATCTTTGAAGCTGGCCATGCTGAGAGCAGGCAGACTAGATGAAACGTGGAGGTCACTTACAACCTTAACAATCTCACCATTCTTTGATAAAAACAGCAGGTTTCCACATTTTGGACAATGTGAAATTGTGCTTTCCCTGTTAAGTTAGCTACCATGCTGAGGTGGCCTCCTGATGCAAAGCTGTATTTAAGTTTTGTGTTAGATTTATAGTTGGACAGGCATCTACAACAATAACATGTTACTGACTTCAAAAACTTCAACTAAACTAAGCTTATGTAAGAATGAAGAATAACTAATTTGCATCATTAAGATTCTCTACCTGGAAGGACTTCTAAGACACAGCTAAATATAGATAATAGAATGTTAGAATCATACAATAATGAGGTAAAACATGGTTTTAATTTGAAAAGGGGTGAAAAAGTAGGTTTTGAAGCATGACTCCTAAAATTTCCCTGCCATACCAAATTTCTGCAGTGTGAGTAAATTCTCAGCCAATGCTAGACAAAGGCAAGGGTTAGTCTTGCAGAAGGTAAATTGGAGATTCCTGAGAAAAGAATGATGCTTTGTAGTGCAACTAGAGCTGAGAGTGACCCTTTCTGATGGACACAGTTCATGATCCAGTTCTTGGGATCTAGGTGGCACCAAGAAGAAAACTTCTGTTGGTATTCTCTTTCTACAAGATGCCAGGTAGAAGAGGAATTGAATTCTGTATTCATGGGCTGCAGGGCTAAAACTGGATGGAGGGTTAGGATTAGTATATCTTCAGCAATTACTTATAAGGAATTTATTCTTGTGTTAAGAGCCTAAGCTTGTTCTTTATAAAGATTAAGACTCAAGCATGTATAATATTTTTCCAAGGCTTTAAAGTAGAAAATTCTTTAAAGTACAAACTTTTTCAGTGCTTTGCCCTTTTAAAAGTTTATGTTTCTTGGGAAACACGCAAATTAGACTAAAAATATATTTTGTAATCAAACTTTTTCTAAATTTGAAAAGATACACCAAAACTGTAAATGACTAAAGACCTGAAGTTAATATTTAAAATGTAGCGTTAATTTGTACTGAATTATCTGTTAAATCCAGGAATGTTTATCAGTTCATTGTTCATTTCTGTTCTGTTTAGTTCCTATAAGGATGAATCTGGCCTAGGTTTTTTAATTTTCTGCAGTGATTTAAATATCCAATATGCTTAATAACCATTCTTTCTCTAACCTTTGCTTTAGTCAAGCAAAGTAAGATTAATTTACCTAAAGCTACTGAACTACCAGATTTTTTTTTGGTGTTTATAGTTAAATTCTAAATCAAATATATAAATATGAAATGGGGAAACACTATTCAAATAAATGACCTTTTTTTCTTTATTTCAGGAAGCATTGTGTTTACATCCAAGGAAAATTTAGAATACAGTCTATGTGACTAATTTGGAATCTGCCATTTACTTTTGCTTTACATTTGTTTTAGCATATTTTTTTTTTTTTTTGTTATTTAAAAAAAAATGGTGTCCATGAAGTTGCTTTCTCAGTTTTCTCAAATACTGCTTGCACTAGCAGCCAGCCAGAATCTTTTTTTTTTTCAGAATAACTTTAATACAACTGTGCTATGGTTGCCTAAATAGTAGGATAATTTTCACAGAACTCTTGCTACTGTGGCTCTGGAATGTATGCTTCTGGTATCCGGCAACTGCCCCAAGCTAATTTGTTCTTTATTTTTGAGGATGAATGTTTATTCCCCAGTTGGATAAATAATGTGTATGAAGTCATTTCAGGAAAAAAAAATTAAAATTTTTATCAGGATGGAAGACCTTTCTGAAAAGAATAGGAAACAAAAGGTTCTCATTTATTGCAGATACAAAACTAGAAGTCCTGATAGCCATCAGCATGGTTCAGTCTATGGCATTGATCCAGTTTAATCTTTCATATCCTGTTAAGTAACAGAATCTAATTTATCTCCCATTTCAGAAATATTGTGCAATTCTAAGTGGTATTTTTAAACTGAAAATAAGTAATAGATCAGGTCTTGTTTGAATAATTTGTGGATATAAGTCAGCAGAATGTGAGAAAGTGGAAATATCATACTTGTACTTTTAATACAGACAAAGCAGTAGTACAACAAATCCTCCAAATTCAGCAAAGGTTAATTGTGGGCTTCCACCTTAAGTCAGGCAGACTGCTGCTGCCCAACACAGTTACAAATTCAAGCATATGGTTAAATGCA
>NW_008616971.1:0-7847 GCF_000691845.1 Merops nubicus | reverse complement strand
GTGCTACAGTCGTTCTGGAAGATACTCAAACCCATTACATTATTTGGGCTACAAATTTTCAGCCTCATTAAAACCCTAACTGCTTGAATGCTGCTATGAAATGAGAAAAATCTGATGGACAATGTTCCCAAAAGACAATCCACATGCTGTCAAGTTCTCATTTAAGGTATTTTAATGTAATGGAAAATAATATATAATTAAGATGAATGAATGATGGAATAAATGAGGATGGAAAAAGAATAATTTTTTTTTTTTAAATTCACTTTCCCATCTGAGATTCTTTTCTGTTTCTGTGAAAGAGAAGCAGCTCTCTGAAGTTCTCGTTTCTTCTCTAGATATTTTAGGGAGTTGCTAAATTTCATTACTGTAAGTCACACTGCCTTTTTGATAGCTCATTAACAACGCAAAATCAATCTATATCATAAATTACTGTTTGGTAACTGGGGCTATAACTGTCATAAAATGCAATCAAAATAAATGCTGTAAAGTTGGAAAAATTAGTTCGTAGATATAAATGAGTCATGAATGATTAAAATCAGCTTCTCTGAGAGTGTATTCACTTTGTAGCTTGCTCTTCCTAAATGGCCAAAAAAAGACGACTGCCCCACAGTAATTCTTCAAAACATCTTGTGTACGAGGACCTGACTTTTGCTGCAGAAATCTCCCAGCTGTGTCTGAGGCAGCCAGGCTTCCACTCCACATCGAGAGGCAGAGCAACCCAGATCACTGCACAGCTCCTTCCCTGGACAGGAACCTGATGTCTGCCCGCTGGGAGAAAACTATGGGCCTATAGAACCCAACCATATTAAGTAGCTCAGAAAATTACATTTACTCTAACATTATGAACTTTGAGTATCTGAACAAAAAGCTCTTACTGCCAGAGGCCTTTCCTGGATGTGAAAGCCAAAGTGATTTAATGGACTGAAGTTGTCTTTGCCAGACTGAGTATCTGACCTTAAAGCTCCTATCGAGGAATAATGATTGATAATGGTGGGAGTGGAGGTTTTTAATATTATTTCTAGTATTTCAGTTACTGTTGCTTGAGTCCTTCAGTCTGAGACATAAAATCAATTGTAGAAGCCAAATCAGCATAATAAACAGTACTGATAGGGTCTGTTATCCACTCAGAAAGTCTTTCAGCTGGAAAACAGAGGATGTTTTATATACTCTCACGATGTTACAAGTCTTTCCAGATATAATTCCTTCTCTTCCCAGAATCTAGAAGACAGGATCCCATCATGTGGGAGAGTCTTGTATTTTCTGATTTCATGTCTAACAGTGGGTTGTCACATGTGGCAGAGCCTCAAGGAACTGTGAAGTTTTTCCCTCTATGAAAGTAGAGCCATATTCTCTTCATGCCCAAAGGGCATTTCTTGGTTTCTTCCACAAAACAAGTGTAATCGTGGGAAAAATATAATAAAAAAGTTAAGAAAGTAGTTAAAATAAAAATCAAACACAACTTTCAAAATTAATTTGGGATAGAGCTTCACCGTAAGCCTCACTGTATGAAAGAGTACATGGCAGGGGGATCTGGCAACACCCTGGGATTTAATTTATCTTTGAAGGAATACAGAAACACCCACCACTTTTTTTTTCAAAATGATGAAGCAACAGACATGGTATGGGCCTATATGGTGACAGTTTTTTGTTTTTTGTTTTTTGTTTTTTTTAAAAAAAATTCCACTATTTGTGAAAGAAACTGTTAAAAAACAATTGACAGAAAAGTTTGGGTTTACCTCTTGCTGGCTATTTATAATACATGGTGTTACCCTTTCTTGACTGGGATCCTTCTGGGAAGCTGAAACGATATGTAAACCTGATATATCATCCAGATTAGGTATTTATATGAGTTCAAGTGTGTGACTATTGACAGGCAGTCACTTACCCAGGGTTATCCAGGTTATCACCCCCACCACATACACATTTTTCTGAACATTTACAGATAGCTAATAGATCTCCTCTGGACTTGTTCCAACAGATCTATGTCCCTTTTCTGGTGGGGACACCAGAACTGGACACAGTATTCAAGGTGGGGTCTCACAAGAGCAGAGTAAAAGGGGAGAATCACCTCTCTTGATCTGCTGGCAACACCCCTCTTGATGCACTCCAGGATGCAGCTGGCCGCCTGGGCTGCGTGAGCGCACTGTCGGCTCACATTGGGCTTCTCATCAACTTCAGACCAGAAGCCAGTTCAGAACTGCTGTAATCTTGTTTTTCCTGAAAGAACTGAGTTTGGCTTACAATGAAGAAAACAACTGGAGAACATACCTTTTAGCTGTAAAGGTTGAGTGTGCTCGTTTCTTCTGCACTAGCCGATTCACAAAGCAAGTTTTACACACACAGACTTCGTCTCCAAAGATGTGTTGCCAACAGTGGCAATGATTTTATGAACACTCCAGAAGCAGGCTGAGGGAAGAGATGCAGGCAGAGATTAGGCAGAGAAAGGAACTGTGAAGTATATTCTTCCTAGAAGATTTGTAACACTCAAATATTTTCTGCAAATCAGCTGTTATTTCTCAGAAATAATGAAAGGCCTGGGGGTAAGTGGGCATGGCAGGGAAGGATAGAAAAAAAAATAAATCCAGTTGTCAAGAGCTGTTCAAGAACACGGGAAGTGACCGAAGAGGAAGAAGCAGATTTTCTCTTCTGAAATTAAAATACATGCCTTAAGTGCTCAGCTGATCTTGTGATGAACACGTCAAAGATTCATTTTGAGGCTGTCTGATCTTAAGTTCACTGAAAAGAAAATTGTTATTCAGACTTTTTGAGATAAGTTGTATGCAGACAATCTTTTTGTCACAATCATTGCTGCCATACTAGACGCTTTTACTTTAGCAAGTACTTGAAATTGTCTGGTGCCATCAGCTAGTCATGAGCTGTCTTTCTAGAAAAATGGCTTTAAATGCATCCTTACATTTTTTTTCTGGCAACCTGTCCAGAAATGAAATCAGTCTGTCTCATGGCTCAGTTGAAGGTGCATGAATAATATTTCTTCATTCAAAAAGACTTAATCAGTTTGATTCCCTGTTCTTTAAAATGAAATCTGAACAGCAATCTGACTTTGTTGGCTGCTGAAAATATGCCCAAATCACATGCTTAGAACTTGAGATCCAGGCTACATGCCAGAAAAAGTGCTCAGTAGATCTATGTTCATAGATGTAGAGACCTTACGCAGTACTGAGTGTAAGATGTGCAACAGATTCCATGACACACCGATGGCTCCAACAGTGCTTCAGCAGTCTTTGCCATTTTGAAGAGCTCTTGAACAATCCCAGAACTGTGTTAGGAACTGATGCTACTTAACCTGAAAGGGGTGTGCTGATCCTATGGAAAAATGCCTACCTTAGGATCTCAGTGCAAGGAGCCTTACGGTTGTGCTGCTGCTGACCTGTTTCTTCTGGTCTAGATCAAACTGGAAGAAAATTTGAAATTATCCAGGGAATCTTACCTAGTGCTAAAGGTGCTTTGACAAATAAAATAGCAAGTTCTGCTGTAGAGAAGTATAATACAGCGAGACAAGTGTATTTGTTGGACAGCTATCTTTCGTGTCTTCGGAGAGGGGAAGTGGTATTATACTTTGTGATTTTATTTGGCATGGAACCAGTACAGAGGTATACAAACAAATGCATTACTGACTTTGTCACAGTAGAGAAATGGTGAAGTCATTAGCTGTCTCTGCACAGATGACTCACTAACTTCCTCGTGCTTATGCCACGGTGAACAAGGTGCTCTTCTCTCCTGCAGACACCAAAGGTAGGTTTCAGAGGCTTTGAAACATAGGCCTAGATACTTTTCACTAAAGAATGTATTCTCCTTGATACCTGTGAGACTGCAGACATAAGCCCTTGAAAAACTTGCATTAAAGTGAAAACCTTGAAGGAGTGGAGATTCTTTCTTTATGTCTAACCTCTGAGTCAGACACCTCCTTTAGACTTTACCATCACAGAAACAGAGTTTCATCAGTATTTATGTTTTGAAAGTGGATTACAAAATCATGGAGTTATAGGAGATAATTAATACCAGAAGAATAAAGGCACTAAACATATCCATCAGCACATTGCATTATGGACAGTTTTTAAAGCCTGTGGTCTGTATTCAGCCATGGTGCTTCTTGATGGTTCCAGTAACGACAGTGGCACTGATGGCTCCACTTGCCCTAGCCTTGTCCTTGGTCAATGGATTAAAACCATCTGCAGTAGCAAAGAAAGAGGAAGCGAAGTATAGCAATCAAAGGCAGGAAATAAAGAGATAACAACTCTCAGACTACAGTGTGTATTAGGCTGTTGACATTCTTTCAGTGCCATGTTCAGCTATCACAAAGGACCAAGTTATGGCTAAGTTCATTTCATTCTTCAGGGACTTGAAAGAAAGATTGACAGAAGCCGGGATAAAAAGATGGTGTTTTCTGGATGTTATTTACGGGAATTAGTGAACAAATACTTGAGGAAGAACCAGGGAGTATGGTATGTTCACCAAAAACTCAGACAGTATTTTGGCTGTCATGAAAACAGTATTGTGTTATAGTCACAGCTGTTTCGTACCAGCAATGTTGAAGCTCACTTCTGAGCTCACTCCAAAACTCGTCGACATATTCTTTCACATCTACAGAAGACTAGATGCCATTACCAGTTCCTTAACTCCCTAAAGATTAGTTTGTGTTGGTTTTGTGTGGTTTGGTTTTTTGTTTTCTTTTTTTAGTAGTGCAAAGATTAAATCATAAAACTTCTTTCTTGAGATATCTAATTAATGATCTACAAGGCAGAAAGCTGAGTGGGTGGAGGGGAGGAATCAATGTTTGCATCCTGTGGCATTTGGGTTCAGTTACCCTGCTGGAACCTAGAAGCGGTGATGATTTAAAGCAATCATTCGGCGCTACACATGACAGCTATTCTAGAATCTGGAGTTTGTGCATAGTTTAGGCTGCAATTACTGCAAGTATATCCTTCACTCCTCAAATTAGGCTGCACATATTGAAGCAAGTTATGTGGGTATCTGGTAAGCAGCAGCAGCTGACAATAACGCAGTAACAATCACAACAGAAAGCAAGAAAATATGTCCTGCTTTCCACTGCAAATTTGTCACGGATTCAATGATCTCATTCAGACACCAGCAGAACACGTACAACACACAGCCCTGAGGTTTCCTCTGCACTGTCATCTGATCGCTGTTTTGGATGTAAGTTCTGGAGGCTACCCTAACACTTAGGCACTGTTCCAGTGCCCACAGCTCAGTGCCACTTAAGAATGAGCAAACAGACGGTGCCCCTCTGGAATGATAATCATGTGTAGTGAGCCCCATTGCTGCCTATCTTTTAGCTATCCCTCCTTTCAGTTTTCCGTTTCTCTCTTTCCCACACAAATCACGCTCAGTGCTTGAGAACTAAGTTACTTACTCCAAGCCAAAACATTAGAAGGCAAAACAGCTGTGCCTTTGTAAACATCATGACAGAAGATGGATATGTCCCCAGCAACACTGAAGACCTGAACTTCCTTTATTTTCATAGGGTGCTCTACTTATGGTATCACCAATAACCAGCTATTTCCATTTTTCTAAGCAGTATAAAACATTAAGATCAGATAATATGAAAAATGATCAAAGCAAACACCCACCTAACCCAAAGCAGTGATTTAAAGTGGATGAGTAGGGAAGAATGTAAGATCATATCACACTTACATGACATACTTTTAAGTTGCCTGTGCCTATAGTTATGATAAGTTACATAATACATAGTAATACATTCTAGTTATTACGGTAACTATTCATGCCTTTTAAGTTATTCATGTCATACCCTGTGGGATCCACTGATTACGTTTAGATATTCACAGTAGATTATAAAAGAGGAACAGTATTATAGCACCAAAGAAAAATAGTTTTGATTTTTTTTCTTTAAAACTGTTCTTTAGTTTTTAGTCATCTAGTATCATATTTGTACTCAGCATCAGTCTCTCAAGACACCAGTGGTCCTTCACCCATCCCTTCACACTACTGTATGGAAAAAGTTACTCAGGAACCAAATTTGCCTTTGGTTTATTTCAGTAGTTTCACCTGTAGGCTTACTGGTTTGGCTGCCTGTAGACACACCTAGAATACTTGTGAAGGTACATGGTTTCTTGGCTTTACTGAAAACTCCAAAGTCTGGTTCAAGAGGAAACACTTTCATGATACCTGATGACAAATTGCTTTGTGTTCAAAACTGGACAAGCAAAGGAAAGAAAGGAGACCATAGGAGATAACTTCCTGAAAACAGAGGCACGTTAAACGTAGGGTGTGGTTAGAAGTTTATGAATAAAATACCAGTGGTATCTTCCTCTAGTTTCTGCCACTCAGGTCGTATTTCAAATGTGTGCTGTACACAGGGAGCGTGTGTCCTGTGCCGTGTTACTGTCTTCTGTATTCCCACTGCTTAATCCATTGACTAGGAGCTAACCAGGTGTCCACAATCAAGTGTTCCAGCCCTCATTATTTTGATGCACTGAGACCATGCATTGAATTACAGCAACAAGAATTTAAAAATTAAATTCAAAATTAGTGTATTTTGATAATGTTTGTGGCTTTAGAGCTACATTTTTTCCTTTACAAATAAACACATTAATCTTTGTAATTTCTGTGTGTAAAAGGATTAACAGCCAAAGAAGTAGAGGACTTCTGTACAGGATTTGGGCTGACATCCTTTGATCTTCGACCTGCCCTACACATTATATGACTACAGACATGGCAATTAATTTGCCTGTGCCTTACCTTCCCATTTGTGACATAAGGATGGTATCACTTCCATCTCTCATCAGACTGCTATAATGAGAAACGAACATTGGGTGCTACTCAGATGCCATGATAATGGACACAAATTAAATACATGAGAAATGAGATAATGGAACTTTTATGAATACTGTGAATTTTTATGAACAGATTATTTGGGATCGTAACAGTTTACTTGCAGAATATTAGAATTAATTGTGTGACTGCTTAAAATTAGGTGGAATTGAAATTTGTTTTGCTTTCTTAGTATGAGTGACTTTACTCAGCATGAGTGACTGGAGTAGTAAGGCCTTTAGGCTGCAAATCATAACCAAACTTCAGCTGAACTTCTGCTTCATTGAAGTGGAGAAGTACTGGAGCCTTACACAACGAGATAAACTGGATTGAACCTGTAATTCAAGGAAGAGTCCTTCAAGGAAAGAGAGGTCATTTCATGTGAAACCAAGAGATGAGACCCAGATGCAGGTAAGACAGGAGGATGACTAAAGTAGGTAAAATTTGAAAGCTGTTACTCCAAATCATCATAGAGAAAGAGCAGCTATTAAATAAGCTACCTGGATAAAAAATCCATGCATGTGGCATGGACAGGTCCCTGAACACCTCGTGTAATATAGTGCACAGGGAAGCAACTGAGGAGGGTGCCTCTCTGGAGGCTCCCAGTGCAAGCTAAAGGAAACCAATTCTGTGGCAGACCCTTGGATCTGAGCTATCCTCTTGCAGTCGAGGGCTAAGACTGCATCTTGCCACACCTGGACTCCTCTCTGAGAGCCAGTTCAGAAAGGTCCAGACTGAACCTCGTGACTCAGCAGGGGCGTCTTCCTGGACTCTTCCATAACACAGGTTCAGTGCAACTGAATTAGTGGTCTTAAAAAATAAACAACAAATAAAAAGGACATGTGCAGTCCACGAGAGGCTAAAATTCCCATTTTATTCCCATTTTCAGCGTGTCACTTAATGCATAGAATAACCAAGGTGAAAACACGTCTTCTCCCTGAGCTCCCTTGCAATAATAATTACTGTTCTCTTCAAAGGGAGATTAACATTAACGTCTGATTTTCTAGGTTGGCTTTTCCATTTCCGCTTGCGCCCGG
>NW_008616970.1:14458-17809 GCF_000691845.1 Merops nubicus | reverse complement strand
CACCTCTTTATGAAGGGCTGTGGGAATCACCCATATGTCAACCTTAATTCGGGGGCTTGGGGTTCAAACCCCAGCATTTCAGGAATTTAAATGCCTCTACGCAAGAGCCTGTAGGATGGGGAATAAACCAGGAGTTAGAGACGTGCACATGCCTGGTATGGTCCCACTGACATCCCAGAGACTTGGTGGTGGGATGGCTCCTATGACTGGAGTGTTGGAATGGAAGGATAGAGGCTCTTCAGGAAGAACAAGTAGGGGAGGTGATGACCCTTTGTGTCAATGACCACCTGGAATGCATGTAGTTCTGCCTGGGGATAGACGAGGAACTGATTAAGACCAAGAAAATGAGGCCTTCTATAGACAGATGGGAGCAGCCTCACATTCACCAGCCCTAGTCCTCATGGGGGACTTAAACCACCTTGGTATCTGTTGGAGAGGCCACAGAGCATACCCAGGAGGATCATGAAACGTGTTCATGGTATCTGTTGGAGAGGCCACAGAGCAGGGCATAAGCAACCCAGGAGGATCATGAAATGTGTTCTTGATAACTTTCTTTTTCATGTGATAGAGGAGCCAAAGACAGAGGTGCTCTCTATCTTGCTCTCACCAGCAAGGAGGGGATGATGGAGAACATGAAGCTCAAGGGCAGCCTTAGCTGTAATGACCATGAAATGGTGGAGTTCAAGATCCTTAGGGGAAGAAGGAGGGTGCCTAGCAAGCTCACTACCCTGGACTTCAGGAGAGCAGACTTAGGCCTCTTCAGGGACCTGTGTGGTAGAGTACCATGGGATAAAGTACTGGAGGGAAGAAGGGTCCAAGAAAGCTGGTTAATATTCAGGGATCACCTCTCAAATGCTCAGGAGTGATGCATCCCAACAAAGAGGAAGTCAGGCAAAAACATCAAGAGGCCACGAACAAGGAGATCCTGGACAAACTCAAACACAAAAATGAAGCCTACAGATGGTGGAAGCAAGGACAACTAGCGTGGGAGGAATACAAAGAAGTTGTCCAAGGAGCCAGGGATGAGGTTAGGAAAGTCATGAGAGACTTAAGTCTGTCCAAGGACGTCAAGGGCAACAAGAAAAGCTTCTATAGGTACATCAATGATAAAAGAAAGGCATGGGAAAATGTGGGCCCTCACCGGAACGAAACAGGAGACCTGATTATCTGGGATATGGAGAAGGCTGAGGTACTCAATTACTTTTTTGCCTCAGTCTTCACCAGCAAGTGCTTCAGCCACTCCACCCAAGTTGTAGAAGACAAAGACAGGGACTGGGAGAATGAAGGAGCACCCGCTGTAAGAAAAGATCAGGTTCGAGACCATCTAAGGAACGTGAAGGTGCACAAGTCCATGGGACCCGATGAGATGCATCTGCAGGTCCTGAAGAAACTGGCAGATTAAGTTGCTAAGCCACTATCCATCATATTTGAGAAGTTGTGGCAGTCTCGTGAAACTCTCATTGACTAGCAAAAGGGGAAATGTAATCCCTGCTTTAAAAAAAAAAAAAAAAAAGACCCAGAAAACCACAAGCCAGCCAGTCTCACCTCTGTGCCCAGCAAGATCACGTAGCAGATCCTCCTGCAAACTATGCTAAGGCACATGAAAAACAATGAAGTGATTGGTGGCAACCAACATGGCTTCACTAAGGCCAAACTGTGCCTGATAAATTTGGTGGCCTTATATGATGGCGTTAGAGCGCTGGTGGATAAGGGAGGAGCAACTGACATCATCTACCTGGACTTGTGCGAAGCATTTGACACTGTCCTGCACAACAACTTTGTCTCTAAATTGAAGAGATATGGATTTGATGGATGGACCACTCAGCTGATAAGGAATTGTCTGGATGATCACACTCAGAGTTGCAGTCAACAACAAAACGCTCAAGTGGAGAGCAGTGATGAGTGGTGTTCCTCAAGGGTCAGTATTGGGATCGGCACTGTTTAACATCTTTGTTGGTAACATGGACAGTGGGATCGAGGGCACCCTCAGCAAGTATGCTGGTGACGCCAAACTGTGTGGTGCAGTTGACACACTGGAGGGAGGGATACCATCAGATGGACCTTGACAGGCTGGACATGGGGGACTGTGCAAACCTCACGAAGTTCAACAGGGCTAAGTGCAAGGCCCTGCACCTGGGGTGGGGCAATCCCAAACACAAATGGGACAATGGATTGAGAGCAGCCCTGAGGAGAAAGACTTGGGAGTGCTGGTTGATGAGAAACTCAGTGTGACCCAGCAACATGCCTGCAGCCCAGAAAGCCAACCCTATACTAGGCTGCATCAAAAGCAGCGTGCCCAGCAGGTCAAGGGAGGTGATTCTTCCCTTCTACTCCACAATCATGAACCTTGACCTGGAGTACTGCATCCAGCTCTGGAACCCCCAACATAAGAATGACATGAATCTGTTGAAGCAAGTCCAGAGGAGAGCCATGAAGATGATCAAAAAGCTGGAAAAACCGCTCCTATGAAGACAGGCTGAGAGAATTTGGGTTGTTCAGCACAAGAGAGGGCTCTGGGAGAGATCCTATAGCAGCCTTCCAGTACCTAAAGAGGGCCTATGAGAGAACTCAAAAGGGACTTTTTACAAGGGCATGTAGTTATCAGAAGAGGGAAAATGGCTTTAAAGCCAAAAGGGTAGGTTCAGATTAGAAATTAGAAAAAAATCTTTACTATGAGGGTGGTGAGGCACTGGAACAAGCTGCCCACAAAAGTTCTGGATGCCTCATTCCTTGAAGTGTTCAAGGCCAGGTTAGATGGGGTTTGAGTAACCCGGTCTAGTGGGAGGTGTCCCTGCTCATGACAGAGTGCATGGAACTAGATGATCTTTAAGGTCCCTTCCAAGCCAAACCATTCTATGATTTATGACCATTTCAAAGACAATTCTTGAACTCACTGTATCTACTCTTTTCTTTGTGTATGTTCACTATGTGACTGGGAAAATTTGCAAGACTGACAGACTAACAAATTTTACCTTATTAGTACTCACTAGATTTAGCTAGTCATCTTCAGCACTTCAAGCAATGTTCTACCAATGTAAGATCTTGCTTTTCTAATTCTAAATACCAGAAGACCTGCATGAATTGAAGAGAATTATTCAGTGGTATTATGTCTCTCACCAAGCTTAAAGATATTTCAAACCTGAAGTGAAAAGGTAATGTTATATAAACTGCACAAAAACTAAACTTGAGATTTATAAAAGTGGATATGCAAGAAAAATAACATTATGGAACACAATTTGCATTCTGGATGCTATCTTGGGAAAAAAAAAAAACACCTCTGAAAAATTATTACACATTTAAAAAATCTACCAAACAATAAGACTGATTTGCTTCAGAAGCAGTTTATTACTA
>NW_008616970.1:0-14427 GCF_000691845.1 Merops nubicus | reverse complement strand
GACTACACTAAATGGGGTAAAAATTTGTTAACAAACTCTTACTTAAGAAGATTTTCTCCCACTTAGTTCTACTTATTTTTCTCCATGAAACAAAACCAATAACAAACAATATTATTTTAATACACTGCCATACAACAAATAATGTATCCCCCAACAACACCCCACCCCATATTGTTTGACTATCAGACATACACAAACACATTTGCTATGTTAAGTGAAATTGAGCCACAAAGACAGCTTGCCCCATGCAGTACAGGAGATACACAAGTGGCAGGAATAAAACTGAATTCTTACAAGCCCCTGTTTCAACTACATCATCCCCTTTAGGAATTCGCTGTAGTAAAGAATTTTTTTGATACAAACTTTTTTTTCTTTTCAAAAAGAAAGTGAAAAGTGCTCTCTGATTTATTTATTTTTTTAAAGTGCTTTCAGATTTATGCTGGCCTAAATGTGAACAGAAGTTGCCCCATAAGTTTTAGAAATACTTGGCTGGACACCAATCACTGCACTTACATAAGGCCATATAATCACCTGACACTTGTAGCTGCCTCGCTGATTTTCCAAGAATTTTAATCCTCTTTTCCTGAAACTATCCCTTTAGTGAGAAAATGTTTATTCTATTACTTATATACTTGCTTTGGAGACAGTTTCTTTTACCAAACAGGAGAACAACATTTTCCACTCTCAAAGATCAGAAATCAAGAGATTTCTTTGTCCAGCAAAGTACAAAGTGTGGCTTGTCATTATAAAAGGGCCCGCTCCTCAACTGCGCGCTCCCAGGCTGCTTCTACACATTTAAAAGCCTTTCCACAGAATAATGAAGTTTCCCAGCAACTCCTTCCTCCCAAACAGACAGATCATCATGCCAGCAAGTAATTCACATAGCTGGTGCACAGCAATTACAAAACTGTGCAAAGAGCAGATGAGAGATAGCTGCTTGATGGCTGAAGGCTGAAGTAACTTGAACTTCCTACCACCATAGGCTTTGGGTTTATAGAATACATATTTAATATAGTAAAATAAAAATTTAAATATATACCTAACCTATTTACTCTGCTTTAGTTCATATTTTATGTCAGATATAAAATGTAAGGGGTCAAAATCCCTAGCCCCATGAAGTCAATGGAATTTTTAACTACTGACTTCAAAGAACCCAAAATCTGTCTCATTATTACTCAAAATGTTTCTAATTGGTGACTATACAACTGGAACTATTAATTAACAATGATTTTGGTGTCTGCCTTTTTGCATGTGTAATTTACACTTACAGCCTTTGTAATAATTAAAGGTTGATAAAGTGACAACAGAATATATTAAGAAGTCTCTGAACCACAAATTGTGGGAAGCCAGAACAATACTCCAGGGAATTGCCACATCACTTTAAAAAGGAATATTGCACACTTTTCTTACAATAGAATAACAGATTTGTTGACACTGGAAGGGGCTGCTGGAGGTCTTCGGTCCACCCTCTGCTCAAAGGAGGTTAAAACAGAGCAGGCTGTTCAGGCCATATTCACTCAGGTTTTTACTATTTCCAAGGATAAAGACTCCACAAGCTCTCTTGGCAACCCATTCCAGAGTCTAACCACCCTCATAATCAAAAATATTTTTCTTGTCTTTAAGTACTTCAGTTTGTGCCCATGGCCTTTTGTTCTGTCACTTCTTTGCAGTGGTGTCACCTTGTAGTTGAACGTACATTACGGAAATACTTGGAAATCTAAACTCTTGCAAAATCACCAGCATAGCTCCACTTCAACTGTACAAAGGATCACTCCAAACATCATTCACATCAATCACTAGTGTGTCAAAATAAATTTAAATTCCCACCATACTCCTACATAAGCACTTCCTACTATTACCCCCGCAAGCATAAAAACCAAATCTATCTCATAACACTTCTATACTGTTTAAGGTTCCAGAAACCAGAAAGGGTTTGTCATATAAAAGGGGTGGAAAGTGGGTGAGGAAATAAGCTGTGCCCAGAAAGTCAGAGCAAATTCTTAGAAAACAAATTTTACTTCTACAACTGCACGATCCATAAAGTAGGAGGAAAAGGAAGAGAGCATGAAATTAATGGCTGGGAACAGGCACTAATGATTCCACAGCAACTACCATTCTGTGCTTCCCAACAGTTTCTTCCCTTAACACCAGAAAAGCAGCAAGAGGAAGGGACTAGAGGCTGTACACAGTGCTGAGCTCTGGCACAGATGGAAGAGACAGCAGCTGCTCCCAGGAGCCTAACACCCTTGGCATCCGCTCCCTTTGCCTATGCAAAGATAGTCTTCCACAGGAATTTCTCTAATGCAAACCTAACTGGTAGTCTGTGGCTACACCAGGCATTTCATTGTTCTAGCCCTTGCACAGACCCAACCATTGATGTAACAGACCAAAAGGAGCAAATCAGTGCACAGGGATTCCTATTGCTACCTCATGCCGTTCTGCTCTGACACAGCACAACTGATGGCCCCCAGAAGACGGAGTATATAAGGACAAAAGTCATTGCTTAAAACCAAGTACAACTGCAGGAGTACTTTTCTAGGTGAACATAAAGGATTCTGGGTTTTTGCCTAATGCCTGAAATGCTCACCCTCTCTAATGAAGCTTTGTTGACCCAGAATCCAGCTGCCTTTCAAGGGATTATGCAGATCAAGTATAGAAACTGTCCTGTGGCAGTCAGGAAATTGAAATTCTGGTGACAAATCAAAGGGAATTAGATATAAAGTTGCAGTTATTTATTAAAATTCCTGCCTAACTGAAACACTTATGCATAATGGAATGAAAACAGTTAAAAAATGAATCTGTTGCTCCCTGTTACTAAAACCTTGTTTATTTTTTGTTGTTGTTTCCAACAACTCCACTGCAAATTGAATCTCCTCAATAAAAAATGCAGGGTTTAATACTTCACTACTAATTTTTTCATACTAAATAATCATTTGAAACATTGGCAACAATCTCTATTTTTTCTTTATCTTCACTTTCCTAAAAATGCAGTTCTTTTACATCCAAACGTATATTGCTTCTGGGATACATTATGTATGACGGGAAGTAATTAGAACATTGTTTAAAACTTTAGACCATTAGTTTTGTGCAAATAGTTCTTCAGTTTCTTGCTTGAAAGACTTCTTGACAAATAACATAGCTGTTAACTGCCAGTTTTCTAGTGGGAAAACTAAACATAATTTCAAACTATGATATTTTTTGTTTTCTCCATCTCATCTGAAACATTGCTCCCAACTAGCTTATTAAACACTGAATATATCTCCAACTCAACACATTTACCAAGTTAAACAGAAATTCAAACTTTTACTCCTTCTAAGGGCCAAGCCTACAGGAAAACAACATCTGGCTTGAGATCCATGAATTTTCTTCTTCATCGTGAGAAGTACACTCTTGCCAGAGAATCTAGCTTGTCCAGCACAACAGACACATCAAGTCCCCTCTAAATTTGCTGACCTAAATTGGAAAAGGCTGAAAGTTGAATTTGCATAAAATAAAGCATGTTAGGAGAGCCGGTAATAAATACATAGATGGAAATTCAATTTTAGGGATGTGTGTTTGTCTGTCTGTCTGTCTGTATCTCGACTGTGTGGGCAAAAATTTAAAAATTAACTTTTCTTCTATCTGAAATGAAAGAGAAGAGAAACTGGACACTGCTTTAAAAAACAGCTTCTTAATTTTATTCAGCAGTACCTAACACCTTCCATGAATAACAATGAGACTTTTTTTTTATGAGCATCACGAATTGGCTTCATCAGTATTTTTTAATTGCTCTTGAGCATCTTTAGAGACTCTTTTTTGTAGGCCCTGCTCCTAACTCCAAGCGTCAAGTGGTGGAACTACGCTACAAGACAATGTCTCTGCTGCAGGAGAAATAGCAGTGGCTTCTCAAAGCACTGTACATTTTGATAGGGTGGTCCTGGCCTTTTGCAATATGGGCTTAAGCAGGCATACATGTGTGCACAGCTCATACTACAGAAACTAATGCTCATTTCTTTGGAGGGAGGCTCATACACATCCTGACCAGACGACAATTGTACATCAAGGAGGTAATGAACCACACAGCAGTTAACCCAAGTAGGTCCCCCACCCAATTTGGCCCTCAGGCCTGCGTTGTGCATCATGTATCCCCTGGCCATGGGACAGCCCTGGCGAGCACACTGCAACCAGCAGCTCCCACTTGGTACCAGTGATTCCACCACCTGCATGTCCTTCCCTCTATCTCAAAGTGCTGCAAGGAACGCTCCTGTGAACACCGTTTATGTTGGGCAGCATGAATGATGAATCAAGCTTTTTAGCTGTAAGAAAAGCCTAGAATGGCTCAAGTAACCAAAGGGGGTGTGAGCCTTTCTCAAACAGCACCTGCACAGCACATTGAACACTGATTGCAGGGAAGATAAACCACTGAAAATTTTGGAACGCAGAAAAGCACACTGTATCGCTTTTACAGAGAGAGGTACAAACAGGGGCAAAAGTAGTAATTTTTTTTTTTCTATACATTTATTAGCACTTATTACTCTCTTCATTTAAAACAATACTTAATTTTCGTTTTTGAAAACACTAAGTCTTACAGAAACTAATGCAGAACTTTTTAAAAAGGTTGTAAATACTTTGTTCACAGGCACACACACATATCTCACATATATATTTTAATGTTATTAGGATAATGAATTGTGAATTGTAGGAATTAAATATGCCATGGCAACAACAGCGATATCTAAGGTAAAACCTGGCATTCTGAAAACCAAAATTTTCAGAAAAATAAAATTACTAGAATGTCCTACGATGATGATATTGTACAAGTGCTTATTTAAAAACAACAGTCAATCATTCCATAGGCATGTTATTTCTTATCTAAATCACCTTCAATATGATTTTAAAGCAAGATTTCCTAAAACAGTCATTCTGGGAAGAAACTGTTATTTGTAGTAAGAATTGATACAAGCATCATGGCTTTCTATTGACATCTACAGAAAGGTAGTCACTGTCTCAAAACGAAGCAGTACCTAGACTGAAGACTTATTTCACATTTCCTGGAACATGGCAGTATTCATAGGCTTCTGTTTGGGGCAGGAAAGGAAGGATCAGAGGTTCCTTCCAGCATCATTGTGTTCTCAAAACACTGTGGGCACGGGAAAATCTAAGCTATGGTACGCAACCTAAATTTTGAACACGTCTGAACACAACCTAAATTTTGCTTCAGGTGGCACCAGCAAGTAGGGAAGTAGCCACATCCATGACTTGTCAGCTTTACACCATCTGGAAAGAGGTGACTGCAAAGAGAAGAGGGACATCTCAGTCTCACTACCGTACAAAAAAGAGATTTGCAGTATGTCTTTGGAAAATATAAATTAAATATCTTCCCTCTTGCTTCCACATTTCACTATTCTTGACATGCAGCCTCTGATACGCTGTCACCTATCAGCATATTGCTTTTTCAGAAACCTTTCATCCTGACCTATTATTGTTTACTTAACTCAGCTGCCCTACCTAAGATATGAATCAGCCCTACAACCAGTAACCTGCTTTTAAGCCTGGAATCAATTACTTGCCTGACTATTAAATTTTGTTAATGATGTTGCAGAACTCATGAATTCTGGGGGTCTGTAAGCCCTCAGGCGTTAGTACTGTAAACATCAGAGTATTCCACTCACTATTTTTATCAAGGTAATCCAGGTACCAGAAGAACCACCTCCATGAAGAGTAATTTTTTAAAATAATAAATTATAAAATACAATAAATAAAAATATGTTACACCTTCTATTTCTACAATTAATAATGAATATTTACATCTAGTCCACATAGTTAACTTCTGACTTAGATTTATGGCCAGGAATTGGGATGTTACAGCAGTACCACGAGGAGGATGAAATGTTACAGGAGTGATGAAACCTGACACAGTGAGGCAGGCATCAAACCTCCACAGCTCGGAGACAAGTACTTTGTAACAGGAAAGCTCTGCAATGTGTCACGTAGGAAAACAATGACAACAGCTCCTCAGGTTTTTAGCAATTCAGTGAAGGAAAGGCATGAACTGGGTGAGAGGTGAGGCTCTCAGGTGATCCACCAATACCAGCCCAGCAAAATGTAAACATGAAACAGATCCAGCCTGCCAGCAACCCACTGAAAACCAGCACAATAATTGGTTCATTTAAAGTACCGTGATTTTTTTTGCATTTGAAGATAAATAGAATATTATGCAATTTAAAAAATATTTTTATATGCATGGTCTTATCACTGTCTTGCAGCTCTTGTGAAATATCTCCTGGATAATTGGGGGTTGAGGGACAAAATTTTAAAAATCCCTGAAATTTAATTCTTATATATAGTGTGACAAGGACAGAACATGTAAGACAGAATCCATTTGGGATGGGCTACTTGCCACAAAGCTACCTGCTAGAAAGTGTGATCAGATTAGACTCATGAGTGAAACTTTGTACCACTTCACAGACAATTTATGTCCCATGTACATTGGAGGGAAAAAAAGTTTTATTGCTTTTTTTCAGGAATGGAAATGAAACTGTTAGGTCTTCTTCTGTCCCTACATAGATCTTCATTCATCTTGTTTTACATATATGGTGAAGGAGAAAGGTAGACAGGAGAAAGGCTGAAGCACTAAATGTTCTTTACACGACTATGCTCAAATAAAGACTTTGAGAGTGCTCACTTCTCCGTATAATCTCATGTATAAACTTCCATTGAAAAAAATGGAAAAAATGTGGTCTTAAAATTCAATCCTGTTGTCTGCTCTCTTCAGCAGAAGTGATACAAAGCTGTACATTTCCTGCAGTATGCTTGTGGGAAAGGCTGAAAAGATGTGGCTGGGATATCCCAGCCTGTAGTACAAAATGTACTGCTGTGTGAGGCTACTAACGTTCAAGAAGCAAACAGGACAGAAATAATAGTAAATAAATGTGAACCAAAATAGACAGAGGATGTTGAATAGTCCAAATAAACTGTAACATTCATCTTGTTGCTACGAGGTAAATTACTGCCAATTAGGCCATTTAATAAAATACATGTTTTCTGCCACTGTGATTAAATTTAATCACTTTCTGTCCAGCTCAGATTTCGTTCACATAACACTGCATTTAGTAGAGTACTTTTCATAGTCTCTGAAGAAAATTCATGTATTGTCTGTTCACGGACAGGAAATAGTTGCCGAGCGACTATGAGGAAGGATGCTCATTAGGTAAGGAAAAAGCAGACATACATGCAAACTCTATGGAAGAGAAATATTATACACAAGGAATATTTGCTTCTGTGATCCTAAAGAGTTAAGAAAATCCACATTTTGTAACTGTATCAACTCTTTTTTGAATTTTTAGACTGGTCATGTTATTGTTAGCTCTTTGACATCTCAGTGATTTATCTAGCACTGGCAGCACTGATGTACACACTTTGGTTGTAGGCAAAGGTCCTTCACAATCGTCATCAACAGTTTTATACCCAAATCCAGCTGGAAGCCAAATCCAGCCATAACAAATAACTTTTTTTTTTTTTTCCTCACTTGCCACTCTAAGTAGACTGCAAAGTATTTTTTGATTTCTATATGTGTTTCTTAAACGGTATTTTAATCAGCTGAAACTCTAAATTTAATTCCACATCTATTATTGATTACCCAGAAAAGAAAGGGTTGTTTTCAAGAGGACAGATATCAAGCATAATAAGCTGTTTTCCTTCCTTCCTTCTGCCTTGGTTTAAGATTTTGTTTTACAATACAGGCGTACTTTTAAGGCAAAAATTATGTAATGACTGTAATTTTTTCCTCTTTTTTTACTTCTATAAGAATGAACAGCTTTAATTATTAAAAGACAACTCTCCTATTTGGCAAAATATATTTGGTAAAATATATTAAAAACTAAATATATCTCAATATAATTTAATAACATATTTAAATATAATCCTCAATAGAGGATGATCATAAGTAGATGCAAAACATTCAACCTGATAGCAAGGGATATATTAGAGAGTGTATATATATATATATATATGTATGTAAGGGTATTAGTGAATACATAAACAGATACCAAAATAAATTGTTCATTAAATGTCAAATTAGAACACAGAACACATACCCTAATCATTATCTTTTACTTTCACTATACACTCATTTGAAAATAATCAGCTCATACTTTTTCTTTAATGTGAATACATTAACACTCAGAAAACAAAAAATAGTATATGCAGCACAACTGTTAGCCAACTTTTGGCTGAAGGAAAATGTTCTGAAACTGAAAAAAAATGCTGATTTATTTGCCTTTTGCACACTTTCTTAGTGAACAATTTTTATTGAAGAAAAAAATCCTCTTTCATGAAAGTATTTTTAGTCCTTCCTTAGCTATTATTCTGCTTTTTGTTCATTAGCCAGTCCTGTACCAAGAGCTTTAACTTCAAGAATAAATAATTATTCAGAGCTCTGTATATCTTTACATTTAGTATTTCATGCTGTAAGTACATTATTATTTGAATAATTAAAATATATAAGAGCAAATATTCCACTGAATATTTAGCTATTTTATAAATCAGTAGATTATATGCAACTTTCCTACCAGGCAACAATGACAGAAGGAAGGAGTCCGATGAGTCCAAAGATTCTCTTCCTAAAGAAAAGACAAACATGACTCGTGTCACATCTGGAGCTAAATTACTTGTTTAAACTGGAGACACTTAAAACCTTCTTGATCACATTTTAATATTTGTTGTCTTGCAGTTCTAGAAACATTCAGCTATCTTTTGGAATGCACAACCATGTATTACCATATCTGGGAAAAGAAAAAATACAGTGAATATGGAAATGAACTGTATTCACTCCACTCATCATTGTGTCCGAGATCACCGATGTATTTCCACAATTTCAAAGTATAATTGTCAGATTTACGAAACTCTGCTCATTAATGGCAGTTGATATCAATAGCCACACAAACATATCCATATGTATCTAAGCATACCAATATTAAGTGTGACAACTCTGTAGCATTTTAGAAGGGGCTATATTTAGTCTTGGTACAAACAAAGGAATGAGTTAACTGGACACTTAAAAAAAATGTGATTCCAAAGTGGTTTTCAGTTTTCTGTTTTTCCTTTCCCAACAAAGAATCTAGAATTCCATACGAAATACCAAGGTATGCTATACAGTACGTATGATGAAGTTTGGTACCATTCTGAGGCATCATGGTTGTCTGAGTCTAGTCTGCAAGAAATGCAGCAGTGTTACCACAGCTCCCTAGAAACTTAACTTAGGCCAGGACGCAGACAGCACCGTGTGCTTGCAAGTCACAGCCTGGAGTCCTCTCTCAACTGTAGGATCCAGTGACCACCCTGTTACAAACATGGAGCAGGGCTTGTGGTATTCTCTCAAATCACAGCCAGGACAACAAAAGGAAGTAAAAAGACAGATGCCTCTCATACAGAACAGAATCACAGAATCATTCTGGCTGGAAAAGACCTTCAAGATCATCAAGTCCAACTGTTAACCCAGCACTGCCAGGTCATCAGCAAACCATGTCCCTGAGTGCGACATCTACATGCCTTTCAAATACTGGCAGGGATGGTGACTCCACCACTCCCCTGGGCAGCCTGTCCCAATGCTTAACAACCTTTTCAGTGAAGAATTCTTTCCTAATATCCAACCTAAACCTCCCCTGGTGCAACTTCAGGCCATTTCCTCCTGCCCTTTCACTTGCTACATGGGAGAAGAGACCAACCCCCACCTCACTACAAACTCCTTTCAGGTAGTTGTAGAGCACGATAAGGTCTGCCCCTGAGCCTCCTTTTCTCCAGGCTACACAACCCCAGTTCCCTCAGCTCCTCCCTGTAAGACTTGTTCTCTAGACCACCCCCATTAAAAAAGATTCAAGTCAATATATGGCAAAAAAGTGACCCTACCCAGCAAGAGACAGGGCTATTGTAAACAAAGATGACCCCACTCCATTCCTGTTAAGGTTATGCTACCATGAAGCAAAAAATTCTACAGTCTGCAGGAACAGAAACAATGTGTGAGATTTACCCCAAAGAAGAAGGCATTTAGCAGGGAGTGACACATCAGCTTTAATTCATGCTCCCAAGACAATTTAAATCCATGCCATCACTTTTTAAGATAGATTTCTTGGAAGAAAGAGATGGGTTGGAACACTCTCAGACAGAACCAAACCAAATCTTCCAGCTCCTGTAAGTAATTTAACAGACAGGTTGTTAAATAAAAGGTTATTCAATGTCCCCACCCTTCATGTGAAAAGCAAGCAGCTACAGTAAAGATCTCTGTATATGAACATGCGCTTGGCATGGCCTGAGAACACTGACAAAATGGAGCCCTCAGATACCTAAGCTGAGGATTGTAAAAGGCTGAATGTGAAAAAGGTGCTAAAGTGCTCCAGCTGCTGCACACCAGATGTGCATGGCAGCAAAATCCTAGGCGCTCTAGAGATACAAATGAAAAGCAAGGAAGAGCTTTCTGATTTTAGGGGTCTCCTGGGTTAGGCAGCAGCTGTGTGAGATTTCTCAGATCGCATTTTTGGACTTAGGCACCTGAATTCTCCCTAAATCCTGCTTTAGGTACTTAAGTCCTTTATTGGATCTAGCCAATAAACTCTCTCTCTCCGTCTTTACCTGGTTAAGTATTTTAGATCCTATTATGTTTTGCCTTCCTTTTTATTTTTAATGAGATCCTTATCTTTCTAACATGTAGTTAACTGTTTATCCAACGTGCATTTGGGGCTTTTTAATACTCACCCATGCACACATAATTACGAAGTGTAATTAGATAATCTACTAAGGGCCTTATTTCAAAAGTACTGAGAACCCACAGCTCCACTTTTTCCAAAGGGAACTGAGATCCCTTGGAAAACCCATACTGCAGCAAGGTACAGGAATGCCAGAGCCCGCGGCAGCAGTCTAGCCCTCTTCAGCTCACCTTAACTAACTCCTGAGACCAAGCTGCAAATGCAGCTTTGGGGCCTCTCAAACCTAAAATAACATTACTCAGAGCCAACTTCTGCCCAACACCATATTGCACAAACAAAGGTTAGCCTTTGTTTTACCGCAGTGATGCTGAGCATTTTTCCATTCCAAAGCCTGCCGACCGGAACTATCTCACTAAAACCCCAAAAGTCTACTAAGCAACAAAGACAAACTGAAACACAACAAAACCAAGCTGGTTCTGAGCATTCATTATTTCTTTGCCAGGGCTGAAGTAACTCAAACATCATCAGCTAAGGCCTTCAAAAGCCATTCAAGAATTGCTTTATTAATATGGTTCGACATTTCCTTTTTTATGCTTTCTGGTTTGTGGCCTTTTGTTTTGTTTTCCCCTAGAAGCAAAGGTGTTAATAGTTTCTCAGTAGAACAGTTAGTTCTCAGGAACACTATGCTTGCCTTTTTTTTTTTTTTCCCCACGGATATGACTATTATTTACCTAATCTAATCTTTCTCCAATTCATTTTATTTTGCCTTTGCTACACATACCTTGGCAAAAAGTTACAAGAGCTGGACAGCCAGCTTTCAAGGAACAGAGGGAAAACAGCCAGAAAGTCATTATCACGTTTTTCTCAGAATGTAGCTACTTTAACTACTTTTTCTTGGGATATATGCCAAGACAGACTGTAAAAACGGGGCGCAGCTCTGAATTTCCAGTATTAATTTTTAGGTCCACTGCTTACTCTCTTAGCCTGGGTTAGTTTTACTTCATTTTGTTTACACTGCTGTTGAGTTCTGGAGATCTCAGATCAGAAAAAATGTGTATAATTCATCTAAAGCAGGGTCAAATACAACTTAATACGCTACTTTATTGTCATCTTAGGTTTAATTGGGTTGCTTACAGAAACATCAAATCCATGGCTTAAAAAGCATAAGAAAGGAATGCATTTTCACCTCACTGTACTGAAGGAATAGCACTTTGTAGGTACCTTGGACTACGTGAACTGCACAATGGCACAAAGTTTGTTTGGTTTTAAAGCATCGTTTATGTGACCCTGCAAGAGAAGTAAAAACAGAATGGATTTTTGTGCGTGTAACTATTTTTAACAGAATGGTGGTGGAGCTGCCTGTGTTATCTAATCTAGTAAAAAGTTGCATGTCTTTCCCCCCCCCCTTACATAACTATCACATCCTGATGGTAACACAGCAAAAGATTAGAAAATTGAGTTTTTCCCTTGTTTATTTAAATATGCCAAATGTGAAATAATACACCAAAATCAAAGCTTGAAGAATCAGCTATAGATTAAAGATATAAGAATGACCACACAGGATAATGCCAAGATCCAGCTAGACCCAGTGCCTGTTATCAACAGCAATAAAAATGATTGCCTAGAGAATAAAGACAACGAATATGCGGTCAGATTTCTCCTCAATCTCCTAGAGTCCAGAGACCTACGCTTCAGGGATTTCCTGACAGAAGTGATTATTTTTATGTCATGGATCCTTTCCTGTCAACTGCTCTATACCCTTCTTGGACCCAGCTAGGCTCCAAAATTACTTGATATCCAGAGGATTCCCTCTCTTCCTGCAGCACACTGCTGACATGTATTTAAGAACAAATTTGAAGTCTGTACCTTTAATCTAATTAATTTAAACAACTTTCTACAACAACCCAGGACAAACTTAAGCAAAAATAAGCATTTTATCTATCTGAACCTAGGCAATGCCTGGAAGCTTTGAGTTTCCAAGAGAGACCTAAGTGAGTGAGGGCAACTGTGAAGGCAGAGAACAGCATGTACCACAAACACTAGGGGACAGTGAGGGGTTACAGTGACAGTAAGTACTGCCAGCAGAAAGAGCAAGCTCATGAAAGTACTTAACACAGATTTCTACAACTGGTGGGAGTACTGTAAAATTTAGTCAGGCTCCCTTCCCCATCCATCCTACTCCAACTCCCTTCTTTCACAGTTTTTAATTGAAGTGAAACCTCAGCTCTCCTGCTCCAAGACCCTATGGCTGGCAAACCTACGAGTACTTTGTTCCTGTACATTGGAAATTATGAAAAAAAGCTGCAGCTGACAATGCAGCTGGAGTCATCGATATCAATGCTAACATAAGAAATTAGTTAGGAATCATTGGATATGGCAATGATGGAAAGAAACTGTTTTTCATTTCTACTTGTTTTTAATTGTTCCTGCAGAGAACAACCTTATTGTCCCAACTCCAGCTTTTTAAGGAAGTCTCACAAGCCCTTGAACTTTGTCCTGTTTTATTTTTCTTCTTCATTTCCATGGGTAATCTAATCTGAAATATGTAATTAGCTACCTCTCTCTTTAGTGACTGCCCACAGTACTACTTTCAGTTTTTCTTCTGTCCAAATTATGTTTATCTCTCTGACACCTTATGAAGGGTCAACTCACACTTGACACATCTAAGACAGAACCTGTAACCCATTAAAATAATTAATAATTCAAAGCATTTTACCACATCCTGCCGCCATTTAAGTTCACACTACAGGCATATCTTGTACTTAAATCTTTCCTTACACTGTCATTTTCTAGCTCACTCCTTTTTTAATTAATTACTCTAAAGAGGGTATCTTTCCTATCTGTGCCTAAAACATACCCACTTTCTCCCTCATATTTCAATAAACATTACTTTATCTTTGACTTTAGAAACTTGAAGTTCCTATAGGACTTAAAGTCCCTAGAAAGGCAAAGGATGGGGTTTAGAGTGATTAAGTTCAGACAAAACACCTGAATATAAATCCAGATGTGCCTGGTTATTCCCAGTCATGGCATCTTTGCCTAGAGCCCTCTTAACAACCTTCAGTATCATCTTCCAGCCTGTCATACATGAAATACAGTTGAAAACAAATACACCTTTGATCCTCTCATAAGGCCATAAATTAATTTTCCTGGTGTGTAAGACTTGCCTGGAAGGGTTTAGAAGAATTGTTATATTTATCTAAGACTTCTGGATTTACGACAGAGTTCTAACAAAAAAAAAAAAAAAAAAAAAGGCATCGTAGCAACTACAAACACACAGCACTTATGCAATAGACTAAGCTTTCATTAGAGGCTGACATACATCCGGAAACCTTGAGCGTTTCCCACGAAAATGCACTGTGACTGCTACTTAGTTTAGGTGAAACAGATCGGGTATGGCCCCAAAAGCGCTCGATTTACTATTTTTACACTTGTAGAAAACACAAGGTTTCCCGCAACCACCGCCTGCTACGGCACGAAACGGGCACGGCGGGTCCGAACGACGAGAGCATCGGACTCCAGGCACCCTGCAGGCACGCCACGCCAAGTGCGGGAAACATTCGAGAAGAGGAGGAAATACACAAACCCCAAGGACAAAGCGCTTTTTCTTCATCTGGTAACTTTTATCTTATCGCGCTCTCTGTGAAAAAACTAACACCGAATTAAAAGAGGCCAGGGACGAACCGGGGAGGAGGTGCGGCCGCGCATGGGCTGCCCGGCGGGCCAAGCCTTCCGGGGCCGCGGCAGC
>NW_008616969.1:58137-60855 GCF_000691845.1 Merops nubicus | reverse complement strand
TAAATAAATAAATAAATAAATAAAGAGAACTCTGCTAAAAATGAATATTCTTCATTTGCAGCTTGTCCAGACGGATTCTTTGGGCTTGACTGCCACCAGGTGTGCAAGTGCAAGAATGCTGCTGGCTGCGACCACGTCCTGGGAACGTGCCGCTGCCTCCCGGGCTGGCTCGGAGAGACCTGTGAGCAGCGTACGTACCCCCAGCCCCAGTCCCAAACCCTCTCAGGGCTAGCATGAGCTTCTTCTGGGAATGCAGGGAGACCTACCAGGGTACAATTTTAGATAGGTCACATTCCTTTCCAAAGATGCCAAAAAAGGGAACGATTTTTGGTAGCTGTGTAAATAATTAACCACGGGTTTGTTTAAACCTCCGTTGACACTGTCGTATGTTATAAGCATCAGTTTTTAAATAGCTTTTAAATGTTTCCTGCCATACGCTACATCTCTGCTTTTTATTTTTGTGTAACGTGAAGAGGTAAATGTTGCATCTCTGTTTCTAGTGTATCTCATCTGATTATCAATTATAAAGTGGTAGTTTACAAGTGTGCAAAATGGAAAAAGCAGATCTGGGACTATTTTGTTATTTGAACATGACAAAATAGCTTAATTCTTAGAAAAGTTGTTTGTTTTAAAAATAAAAAAAGTCAATTCCCTAGATTTTCACAAGTATGGATTATCTCAGTCTTTAAACTAATATGGGATTTTGTATGCACTTATGCACGTATCAAATTTGCTCTTCTGAGAAAATGTTCACTAAATTTTATGGGAAATTATTTTCTTTAGCTACGTGGCATTACAGATGAAGATCGTTGGGCCTATTTACAAAATTTATCAAATATATTGGGGATTTTTCAAGTATTTCAGATGTTAGCCTCTCAACCTCCTAGTTTTGTTTTAGGATGATGTCATGGTCTGTACTTCCTTTTGAAAACACAACTGCTGTCTGTAGGACTATGTTGTAGAGCTGGGGCCCAAAGCAGCTCCACAAGGAGCCAACTTTCATTATTTAGTAAATGCTTTCACAAGACTTTTTTAATCCAAAGGTTGCAGATTTCTGCAAAAGAAAATGGGTTCAATTTAGAAAATATAAGGGAATATTTGTATTCAAACACTTCTGTTCTCCAACGATACACCATGTTATAAGCAGCCTGTGTGAGGGCTGCACTTGCTCTTCATAATATTTTTTCCTCACTTGCTCCTACCATGTAACACAGCCCATCTTCTGAAAGGGCTTCTTCTGCAGAATCCCCTGCTCTTTTGATTTACTGGAAAGACAATGCTGGTGAATCTTTCAACTTTCTAAATGCTTCTGCAAACATTCAACCGTTGCAGTCCTTTTGGCCTCCTCATAGCTCCCCCCGTGGGAGCACTTGGTGCCTGAAGGTGGTGGTGATCACCTACACCCACATGCCAGTATTACTGAACTGACTGTGAGGTAAGTGCAGAGCCAGAGCCATGCTGCAGAACACAAAAGGTGCTGCTGAACAGGTGTGATGTTTGCTTCTTGGTTGAAGCCCACTTTTACTGCCCATCAGCTGAGCCACGGCATTAACCATGTGTCACCTTGGGCCTTCCCCACTCCTTGGACCCATTTAGGGATGGGAAGCTTTGTTTCTACGTATTTCGTTAAATTCAATTAGGAAATGTGTCTTTTTGTTAACAGCCTTCCAGGCCTCTACTTGCAGGAGAAAAAAACCCTATTTATTCTCTTGCACCATAGCCATTAGAGCTTTATGTTGGGTTGATTTATTCCTCACGCTGGTGGAGATGCCAAAGCCTTCAAGGTCTCCTTTGCCTGTAAATAGCAGAGCAAGGTCAGCTAACAGTACAAAGGGTAACATCCTTTTCTCTTGGCTAAACGATGAACCTTCATTTTGATTTTAAGACTGAACCTCAGCCATGTAGCTTCAGAGCTACTCAGAGACAACCATGGGTTGGAGACGCCAGCTCACCACTCCCTGTCCATGCTGCGTGTTTAATATTCACTTTGCCAGCTCCCTGGGCTCACCAGCTCTAGCAGCTGGAAGGACACCACTTGTGTTCAAGTAATCAGATTGCAGGCAATGTACTGGAGGGTATTGAGGAATAATTTTGACATCATGGGATTTGAATTGATCTTAAGCTGACCACACAGTGCATTTTATACACTGCTATCTAATTATGGGCAATACAGACAGTAATGCCTTTTGTTGAAGCTGCCTAATGCTTTCCACTACAAGGCTGTGTTTTTCAGTTGCTTGTAAATGAATTATATTAATCTGGGGTGAAATCTGCCAAGCAAGCTCTGCCTCACCATTTGTGTTTGGTGATTTTTTTTTTTCTTATTTTTGGGGTCTTTTCTGAGTGTCCGCCTAAGAGATTTCAGTTTGCCAAGAAAGAGGTTTAGGGAAAGTATGTTGCCTATTTATTTAGTTTTTAAAGAAACTGTTCTATTGACTGTTGTGATGCCTCTTATACAAAAGTGAGGACTTGACATTTGGCATCTCTTCGTGGCAGAGATGTAACCTTCCTTTCTCTATACAAACTCATCCAAATTTTGCTGTCTCAAAAAAAAAACAACAACAACAAAACACCCCAATGACCACCCCACTCCCTAAATCCCCCAAATCTCCTGTTGCATGTGTTCTGTAGAAGCTGAACACAATTCAGCATCTGTATTTTGCCCTGATTTGATTAGGACTAAACCCACCTCTTTCTGGAGCTGTTGGGGCTCAGCAG